>NW_019944070.1:163903-175218 GCF_002910315.2 Salvelinus sp. IW2-2015
CTGTTTCTATTGCTAGAGAGAAGCAAGATCAAAGCAGAACAGCACAAAGCAGCTGTCTAATACTCCCAACGGGCACGTTTTATAATCAGAATGAAGACGAGGGTGATAGTGATGATGAGGAAGAGTTTGCAGGTAGTTTTTTGAAGGGTGATTGCTCTTGCTGGTATTATCAAACTAAGCATGTATACTTATAGAATGAACTTACAGCTAAAGTTGGGAAATTTTGAAGGAATGAACAGAACGGATAGACAGAGAGTAGAGAGCAGGATAGTGGTGTCCATTATCTCCTTTATCAAAGCCCCTTCAGCCAGACTAAGTCTTCAGTTAGAAGAAGGTCCTACACATACAGATGTAAAATCTTAATTTGATCACGCTGTTGCAGGATGAACTTTCCTACAATGCAGGACATTTAAAATGTGTAGTGTATTTGATGTTTAAAAAGGCTTCTAACGTTGTAATTTCACTTAGAAATGTAATACTTGATTTTCTATTAGGAACATGTATCAACCACGACAAAAACGTCCATTAATTATAATCTACATAATAATTAACATTTCCTGTTGCTGCAGGATTGTTATCCTGCTTTAGCAAACTGGCTCAAATTAAGATCCTACATCTGTAATATTTTCTACACAGCGGTGAGGTGGACAGCTAACTGGCAACACTTTGATGAATTAGGGAGGATGAAGAGGACCACATCAACTATGGGTGCCTCAGTATTCACTTGTTTTCGTAGGATGACTTCTGTTGATTGACTGGTCTTTTGTTCTCTCGTCTCTCTCTCTTCACCCCTCCACTTCTGTCTCTAGTGCCTTCTGGTCTTTGGGTTGGTTTCTTCTATCTCTCCATCTTCTTCGTGTCTCCTCGCTCCTCTCCTCTTCAATAATCCTCTCTCTCTAGTAGCCCTTGACGGGAGGGCCTTAGGGTCCACTCTATTGGTTGGCTCATACAGTCAGAGGGTTACACCGCCCTCCCTGCCCTTCTGCCGCGCTGTCCAGGGTTCTGAGACTCCAGGATCCCCTGCTGACCCACGGGGCGCTGGGGCCCATCTTGCCATAGCCTGGGGGGCCCGGGACACCTGGGCAGGGTGTGAAGGGACAGAGAACATCATTGAAGCACTGGATACACAGTGACTATAAAGAGCAGAGCAGTTGAAGATCTAACTTAATGAAGCTTTGCAGGATAGTGGAGAGTTAAACATTTCAACAGGCTGATGTGGCGTCTCACCTGGTGCTCTGGGGGTCCACTGTCACCACTCCCCTACACCCTTGTCACCTTTCTCTCCCTTCAGACCTCTTGGACCTGCAGAACGACAGAGACATCACTTGATAGAGTAGCTAACCTTTATGCTACGCTAAGCTGACATCACTTGTCATAACTGTTTATGATCTCCTATATTTATCATGACCGTGGTATTCAGGAGTTACGACAAAAAGAAATCAAGTGAAGTCTAGACTCACCCGTGGTCCAGGACTCCTGGCGACCCTCTCTGCCTATCTGTCCTGGCTGACCCGGGGCCCTGGAGTCCCATTTCTACCTGGGTTACCTTCCTTCCTGGGGGCCAGGACGACCGGGACGATACCTCTTTGTGCTGCTGCATGCGAGACATGAAGTAGGCCATCCTCTCTGTAGGGGATACAGTACAACTCCAGTAGATTAACCACCTAATAATCAATAAAGTGTTTCCATTCTCTGCCATTGCTCAATTAGGAAATACGGGAAGATGTAAAGTATTGGTGATAAACCTAAACGAAATAAGACCATGTTCTCACCATCAAATATCTTGATGACCTGCTGGCGAATTAAGTCCTTGATGTTGTCATAGTTGACCACAGGCTGTGGATATAGAAGAGAGAGCGAGATCGAGAGCGAGAGCGAGAGAGAGAGAGAGAGAGAGACATAAGAGAAGACCTAACACCACTTTTGGTTTTAGTCTTTTGACCAAACTTTGGTTTTGTGTTCCATTAGACATTGTGAACAACACAAACATAACAAGTAATCAATTCATCAATCGATGCAATTCACCTTAGTAGCTAAGGTGCTCACCTCGTTGCCTGGTATTCTGAGGTCCAGTGGACCCTGAAGGCTGTGTAGCCCGGGGTGCCCCTCTCTCCCCTGGGTCCCACTGGCCATCACTGGGGTATCAGCTTTGGAGGAGTACCCCCTCCACCAGTGGTCCGGGGCGACCCTCGTCCCTGGCTACCCCTCTGACCTGGGGCACCTGGCTCACCCTGAGAGAAAGAGAGCGGGAGAGAGAGTCAGAAAAGAGAGAGAGGTTGAGAGGTTGCGAGGTAGTGAGTTAGCAGACATCCAATCACTGAAGAGTACTGTTCGACCACCGACAACAGTGTTTTACATTGAAGATTGAAAAGATGAACTCCTGCACAATGACACTCATGTATCTTCAACAATCCAACTTCATCAAACTGTGTCCACCAACCCTCAGGGGTGCGTGATTAGTCCCCTCCTGTACTCCCTGTTACTCATGACTGCACTGCCAAGCACGACTCCAATAATCATCATTCAATTTGCTGATGACACAACAGTGGTAGGCTGATCACCGACAACGACGAGACAGCCTATAGGGAGGAGGTCAGAGACCTGGCCGTGTGGTGCCAGGACAACAACCTCTCCCTCAACGTGATCAAGACAAAGAGAATAATAGACTACAGGAAAATGAGGACAAAGCACACCACCATTCTCAAGACGGGCTGCAGTGGAGTAGGTGAGAGCTTCAAGTTCCTTGGTGTCCACAACACCAACAAACTAACATGGTCCAAGCACACCAAGACAGTCGTGAAGAGGGCACGACAAAACCTATTCCAACTCAGGGGACTGAAAAGATTGCATGGGTCCTCAGATCCTCAAAAGGTTCTTCAGCTGCACCATCGAGAGCATCCTGACTGGTTGCATCACTGCCTGGTATGCAACTGCTCGGCCTCCGACAGCAAGGCACTACAGATAGTAGTGCGAACAGTCCAGTACATCACTGGACCAAGCTTCCTGCCATCCAGGACCTCTATACCAGGCGGTGTCAGAGGAAGGCCCTACAAATTGCAAAGACTCCAGCCACCCTAGTCGTAGACTGTTATCTCTGCTATCGCACGGCAAGCGTACAGGAGCGCCAAGACTAGGTCCAAGAGGCTTCTAAACAGCTTCTACCCCCAAGCCATAAGACTCCTGAACAGCTAATCAAAGGGCTACCCAGACTATTTGCAGTGCCCGCACATGGACTCGTTACCGTACCCCCCTGTATATAGTCTCGCTTTTTGACATTACTGCTGCCCTTAATTACTATTACTTTTAACTTTTATCTTTCCTATCCATATTTTTTGAAACGGCATTGTTGGTAGGGGCTCGTATGTAAGCATTTCACTGTAAGTCTTACACCTGTTGTATTTGGCGCATGGACTAATACAATTTGATTTGAACCTATTCCTGTCAGACCCTGAAGAGAGAGTCAACAAGGGGCAGTGTCCACTTTAGATTGTAATCGGCCCGACCAGCCTCTAGCGTATTCCTTACTTACGTCCTTCTACACAATAAAACACAGACACAGGATCGATCCCAAATGGCACCCTATCCCGATGTAGTGCACTGCTTTTGACGGGGCCCATAGGTATAGGGTGCCATATGGATGCACACGCTCCCCAGACTCAGTAAATACCTCTGTATGGAGCCTAGCCCACACACTGTAAACAACATCCTGAGACAGACATGTGTGATTTATGTGAAACAAAGCTGGCCATTAAGGAGGGCTGACTTTTACACGTCACCACCGGACACTGGACCCGACTGATGAAATAGAGAGCAGAAAAAGGGAAGAAGATAAAGAGATTCTCCTCTGTATCTACTACTTACAGTTAAAAGCCATGACAAAGCCTTCCTGTCACAATGACAAATCACCTCATCTCATGTCTCCGCGCCCACAGTAAATAACATTATCCTGGGGATAGAAAATAACTATATTGTTACTGCACTGTATCTAGTGTAGAGGACTACAGTACTGTACTGTATCTGGTGTAGAGACTAAGACAATATACTGTATCTTAGTGTAGAGGACTAAGTTATGCACTTATCTAGTTAGAGGAACGTTACCTGGTATTGGGCTAGAGGACTACAGTTACTGTACTGTATCTAGTAGAGGACTACAGTTACTGTAGTGTATCTTTAGAGGACTACAGTTCTGTACTGATCTGGTTAGAGGACTACAGTTACTGCACTGTATCTAGTGTTAGAGGACTACAGTTACTGTATACTGTATATGTGTGAGGACTATAGTTACTGTACTGTATCTAGTGTAGAGGACTACAGTTACTGTACTGTATCTGTGTAGAGGACACAGTTACTGCACTGTATCTAGTGTAGAGGACTACAGTTACTGCTACTGTATCTAGTGTAGAGGACTACAGTTACTAGTACTGTATATCTAGTGTAGAGGACTACAGTTACTGACTGTATCTAGTGTAGAGGACTACAGTTACTGTACTGTATCTAGTGTAGAGACTACAGTTACTGTACTGTATCTAGTTAGAGGACTACAGTTACTGTACTGTATCTGTGTAGAGACTACAGTTACTGCACTGTATCTAGTGTAGAACTACAGTTACTGTACTGTATCTAGTGTAGAGGACTACAGTTACTGTACTGTATCTAGTGTAGAGGACTACAGTTACTGTACTGTATCTAGTGTAGAGGACTACAGTTTACTGTACTGTATCTGGTGTAGAGGACTACAGTTACTGTACTGTATCTAGGTTAGAGGACTACCGTTACTTACTGTATCTAGTGTAGAGGACTACAGTACTGTACTGTATCTAGTGTAGAGGACTACAGTTACTGTACTGTATCTAGTGTAGAGGACTACAGTTACTTTACTGTATCTTAAGTGTAGAGGACTACACGTTACTGTACTGTATCTAGTGTAGAGGACTACAGTTACTGTACTGTATCTAGTGTAGAGGACTACATTACTGTACTGATCTTTGTAGGACTACAGTTACTGACTGTATCTAGTGTAGAGGACTACAGTTACTGTACTGTATCTGGTGTAGAGGACTACAGTTACTGTACTGTATCTAGTGTAGAGGACTACAGTTACTGTACTGTATCTAGTGTAGAGACTACAGTTACTCGTACTGTATCTGGTGTAGAGGACTACAGTTACTGTACTGTATCTGTGTAGAGACTACGTTACTGTACTGTATCTTATGTAGAGACTACAGTTACTGTACTGTATCTAGTGTAGAGGACTACAGTTACTGTACTGTATCTAGTGTAGAGGACTACAGTTACTGTACTGTATCTAGTGTAGAGGACTACAGTTACTGTACTGTATCTAGTGTAGAGGACTACCGTACTTACTGTATCTAGTGTAGAGGACTACAGTTTACTGTACTGTATCTAGTGTAGAGAGACTACAGTTACTGTACTGTATCTAGTGTAGAGGACTACAGTTACTGTACTGTATCAGTTAGAGGACTACAGTTACTGTACTGTATCTAGTGTAGAGGACTACATTACTTACTGGATCTGGTAGAATACAGTTACTTACTGTATCTAGTGTAGAGGACTACAGTTACTGTACTGTATCTGTAGAGGACTACAGTTACTTTACTGTATCTAGTGTAAGGACTACAGTTACTGTACTGTATCTGTGTAGAGGACTACAGTACTGTACTGTATCTGAGTGTAGAGGACTACAGTTACTGTACTGTATCTGTGTAGAGGACTACAGTTACTGTACGGTATCTGGTGTAGAGGACTACAGTTACTGTACTGTATCTGTGTAGAGACTACAGTTACTGTACTGTATCTAGTGTAGAGGACTACAGTTACTGTACTGTATCTGTGTAGAGGACTACAGTTACTGTACTGTATCTAGTGTAAGAGGACTACAGTTACTGTACTGTATCTGGTGTAGAGGACTACAGTTACTGTACTGTATCTGGTGTAGAGGACTACAGTTTACTGTACTGTATCTATTGTAGAGACTACAGTTACTGTACTGTATCTAGTGTAGAGGACTACAGTTACTGTACTGATCTGGTGTAGAGGACTACAGTTACTGTACTGTATCTGGTTGTAGATGACTACAGTTACTGTACTGTATTTGTAGAGGATTTCAGTTGTAGAGGACAGGAGGCTGAGTTAGTAAAACGAGGTATTGCCAGGGAGGGTATTTGAGGTGAATGTGGAGTCATGCCAAAAGGAGCTTCATCAAATGATGATACGTCCAGATGGCAACCTATCCACTTTATAGTGCACTACTTTTAAACAGGGCCCATAAGACTCTGGTTAATGGTAGTGCACTATATAGGGAAAGGGCTATTTGGGACATAACTGATGTCTGATGTCGGAGTTGAGGGAGTTTGCTGAATCAGCCAGAACTAACAGAGAGTGTTCAGAACCGGATCCTGGCCAGGACTACAGCCCTCAGCCCCTGGACTACAGCCCTCAGCCCTGGACTCAGCCCTCAGCCCCTGGACTACAACCCTCAGCCCCTGGACTACAGCCCTCAGCCCCTGGACTACAGCCCTCAGCCCTGGACTACCCTCCCATAATACTCTTTAGTAGCGGAGGCCATATCTGAGGTAACCAGTCCACATGAATAATTACTATAGTTTACTATGGTATAAATATATTAGTATTACTATAGTTTATATGGTATAATAATAGATTTACTATAGTTAGTAGTATAAAAATGTAGTATTACTATAGTTTAGTATGTATAAATATTGTAGTATTACTATAGTTTATATCAATATACATATTGTAGTATTACTATAGTTTAGTATGGTATAAATACTTAGTATTACTATAGTTTAGTATGTATAAATATTTTAATTACTATAGTTTAGTATGGTATAAATAATGTAGTATTACTATAGTTTAGTATTGTATAAATACTGTAGTATTACTATAGTTTAGTATGTATAAATATTGTTGTATTACTATAGTTTAGTATGGTATAAAATATTGTAGTATTACTATAGTTAGTATGGTATAAATATTGTAGTGTTACTATAGTTTAGTATGGTAAAATATTGTATATTACTATAGTTTAGTATTGTATAAATATTGTTAGTATTACTATAGTAGTATGGTTATACATATTGTAGTATTTACTATAGTTTAGTATGGTATAATATTGTAGTGTTACTATAGTTTAGTATGGTATAAATATTGTAGTAGTACTATAGTTTAGTATGGTATAAATATTGTATCTTACTATAGTTTAGTATGGTATAAATATTGTAGTATTACTATAGTTTAATATGGTATAAATATTGTAGTGTTACTTAGTTTAGTATGGTATAAATATTGTAGTAGTATAAGTATATGGTATAAATATGTAGTAGTACTATAGTTTGTATGGTATAAATATTGTAGTATACTATAGTTTAGTATGGTATAAATATTGTAGTATTACTATAGTTTAGTATGGTATAAATATTTAGTTTACTATAGTTTAGTATGGTATAAAATATTGTATATACATTAGTTTAGTATGGTATAAATATTGTAGTATTACTATAGTTTAGTATGGTATAACTATTGTAGTATTACTATAGTTTTAGTATGGTATAAATATTGTAGTTTACTATAGTTTAGTATGGTATAAATATTGTAGTAGTACTATAGTTTTAGTATGATATAAAATATTTGTAGTCTACTATAGTTTAGTATGGTATAAAATTTTGTACTACTATAGTTTAGTATGATTAAATATTGTAGTATTACTATAGTTTAGTATGGTATAAATACTGTAGTATTACTATAGTTAGTATCGTATATAATATTGTAGTATTACATAGTTTAGTATGTATAAATATTGTAGTATTACTATAGTTTAGTATGGTATAAATATTTGTAGTCTTACTAGATTTAGTACGTATAATATATTTATAGAGTCTTTACTATAGTTTAGTATAGATTATAATAATTGTAGTATTACTACAGTTCAGTATGGTATAAAAATGTAGTATTACTATAGTTTAGTATGGTATGACTATTGTAGTATTACTAAGTTCAGTATGGTATAAATAATGTAGTATTACTATAGTTTAGTATGTATAAAACAAAATATTGTAGTATTACTATAGTTTAGTATGGTATAAATACTGTAGTATTACTATAGTTTAGTATCGTATAAATATTGTAGTATTACTATAGTTTTGTATGGTATAAATATTGTAGTATTACTATAGTTCAGTATGGTATAAATATTGTAGTATTACTATAGTTTAGTATGGTATAAATATTTATAGTCTTACTATAGTTTAGTATGATATAAATATTTATAGTCTTACTATAGTTTAGTATGATATAAATAATGTAGTCTTACTGTAGTTCAGTATGGTATAAATATTGTAGTAGTACTATAGTTTAGTATGGTATAAATATTGTAGTATTACTATAGTTTAGTATGGTATAAATATTGTAGTCTTACTATAGTTCAGTATGGTATGACTATTGTAGTATTACTACAGTTCAGTATGGTATGACTATTGTAGTATTACTACAGTTCAGTATGGTATAAATATTGTAGTATTACTATAGTTACAAAACTGTAGCATTTTTGCATACTTTAATATATGGTTGTTTTTTACTATAGCGTTTTTGCAGATATTAMTATTTACAGTTTACTATAGTATTCCTCGCATACACACGCACACGCACACACACAGCAGTGACTCTTACCTTTGTACCACATTGTCCATTGTCTCCAGGCAGACCAGATGCTCCCTGTGAACGCAGATCAGTGAGATAACGAGGCTGTATACTCACAACACAGCTAGCTACATGTACATGAAAACCTTTAAACCATATTTACTGGAAGGAACAGAATGCATGTTTCTGTAATGATGACAAACACCACATCAGAATAATTACTCACGTCTTTACCCGCTGCTCCATCACTGCCTGGTTCTCCCTGAGAGACAGAAGGACGGAGAGAGAAGAGGGGAATAGAAAGAAGATGTAGCACCAAGACATCTCCATGACATGCATATCTATCCTGTTCTATATCTGCAGTATACGTGTTGAAACAATAGGAGTGTGTGTACTGACCTGCATTCCAGGATGGCCAGGGGGTCCGGCTGGCCCACCCATCCCTGGTAGCCCTCTGTCTCCTGCCTGGCCCTTCTCACCTTGTATACCCTAGAGAGAGAGAGAGAAGAGAGAAGAGAGAAGAAAGAGAGAGAGGGGGAGAGAGGGGAGAGAGGAGAGAGAGACAGAGAAGAGAGAGTGGAGAGAGAGAGAGCAGAGCGAAGGAGAGAGCCAAGAGAGAGAGAGAAGAGAGAAGAGAGAAGAAAAGAGAGAAGGCGGGAGAGAGGGGAGAGAGGAGAGAGAGAGACAGAGAACGAGAGAGTGGAGAGAGAGAGGAGAGAGCAGAGAGAGAGAGAAGAGAGAGAGAGAGAAAATAACAGAGAAAGAGAGTGTTGCGTGAGAGAAGAGAAGACAGAGAGCAGAGCAGAAGAGAAGGGGAGCGAGAGAGAGAGGAGAGATAGAGAGAGGAGAGAGAAAAAAGACAGACAAATAAACAGAGAGACAGTCTGATGAGTAACCTTTTCTGAGAAATAACACTTACAGAACACAACGCTAAAAGTCCATGTAATCATGCAGATTAAACCAGGTTGATGCAGATCTATGTGTTCCTTCTGCATTAGAATAAAAGAACATATTGGATGATGGATAATATTTCCTCTCACCACTCCAGCTGCGCCTGCTGGCCTGGGGGTCCCGCTCCCGCAGTGCCCTACCAATAAAACATACTGCTGGTTAGGCAAAATATACACATACAAACCTTATTAACAAACACACTTAATACAACAATACAAAACCTATAACTAACGAATACACTATAAAACAACACAAACCTTATTAACGAACACACTGAAATACAACAATACAAAACCTTATTAACGAACACTGAATACAACAATACAAACCTATTAACGACACACTGAATACAACAACACAAACCTTATTAACGAACACACTGAATACAACAACACAAACCTTATTAACGAACACACTGAATACAACAATACAAACCTTATTAACGAACACACTGAATACAACAAACACAAACCTTATTAACAACACACTGAATACAACAACACAAAACCTTATTAACGAACACACTGAATAACAATACAAACCTTTATTAACGAACACACACTTAATACAACACAAAACGTTACAACGAACACACTGAATTATAACACAACCTTACTAACAACACACTGAATACAACAATACAAACCTTATTAACGAAACACACAAAATACAACAACAACAAACCTCATTAACGAACACACAAAAATATAACACAAACCTAAGAGTCATATACAGTCACCTACAAAACTATTGCACCCTTGATAAGATTAGCAAAAAATACCTGAAATAAATTAAACAAATACTGACTATATTGAATGCCCCAAAAAAGGACAATTATGTTTTATACCAATACAATTGCTCAGAGAAGAGATTTTGTTAACAAACTCATCATTCTCCTCTAAAAAAGATAGGTATCAAAATGATTGGCCTCCCTGTTTCCAATACATTGTGTACCCTCCCCTTGTAGGAAAAGAGCACTGAGCATGTTTCTATGTTTTAGAGATTCTAGAACACACTGGAGGATCTCAGAAACCTTCTCCTCTATACAGAATCTTCCAGATCCGTATATCCTTTGGTCTCACGGACTTCCCTCGTCAATTCAAACAAACAGGTTGGGGTTCACTGTGTGGAGGTTCAAGTGTAGAGGTTCAATGTGGAGTTCAAGTGTGAGTTCAAGTGTGGGTTCAAGTGGGGTTCAAGTGTGGCAACAAATAACAATTCTTTGTGGATTTTTGATGTGTGCTTGGGTTCATCTCTCGCTGGAGATTCACTACACCGAATGTTCAAGCCTCATGGCAGAGAGAAACCAGGTTTTGGCCTAAAGTGTCCTGGTACTGGGTAAATTCATTATGCTGGTTTACCTTAACAAGGGCCCCAGACCATGGACGCAAAACAGCCCAATAACATCAAAATCCACCACCATATTTACAGGTAGGTCAGGTCATTTTTTGCGTCCACTCATCTTTCTTTCGACGCCAAACCCCGCGATTAGTTGTCCAAAAGAGCTCTATTTTCGAGTCCTAGGCTTGGGTTAGAAGCTGTTTAGAAGCTTCTTGAACTAGACTTGATGCTACCGCTTGCCCGTGCAAGTAGCAGAGAAACAGTCTATGACTAGGGGCTGAGGAGTCTTTGACACTTTTTAGGGCCTCCTCTGACACCGCCTGGCAAGAGCGCCTATGAATGGCAGGAAG
>NW_019944070.1:175243-184484 GCF_002910315.2 Salvelinus sp. IW2-2015
TCGTCATCTAGTGTAGAGGAACTACAGTTACTGGTACTGTATCTGGTGTTAGAGGACTACAGTTCTGTACTGTATCTAGTGTAGAGGACTACAGTTACTGTACTGTATCTGGATGTAGAGGACTACAGTTACTGTACTGTATCTGAGTGTTAGAGGACTTACAGTTACTGTACTGTATCTGTGTAGAGGACTACAGTTACTTGCTTACTGTATCTTGGTGTAGAGGACTTACAGTTACTGTACTGTATCTGGGGTGTAGAGGACTACAGTTACTGTACCTTATGTGTAGAGGGACTACAGTTTACTGTACTGTATCTGGTGTAGAGGACTACAGTTACTGTACTGTATCTAGTGTAGAGGACTACACGTTCCTTGTACTGTATCTGGTGTAGAGGACTACAGTTACTGTATACTGTATCTGGTGTAAGGACTACAGTTACTGTACTGTAATCTAGTGTAGAGGACTACAGTTACTGCTACTGTATCTAGATGTAGAGGACTACAGTTACTGTACTGTATCTGGTGTAGAGGACTACAGTTACTGATCTGTATCTCTGGTGTAGATGACTACAGTTTACTGTACTGTATCTGGTGTAGAGGATTTCAGTGTAGAGGGACAGGAGGCTGAGTTAGTAAAACGAGGTATTGCCAGGAGGGTATTTTGAGGTGAATGTGGAGAGTCATGCCAAAAGGAGCTTCATCAAATGGATGGATACGTCCAGGATGGCAACCTATCCACTTTATAGTGCACTACTTTTAAACAGGGCCCATAAGACTCTGGTAATGGTAGTGCACTATATAGGGAAAGGGTGCTATTTGGGACATAACTGATGTCTGATGTCGGAGTTGAGGGAGTTTTGCTGAATCAGCCAGAACTAAACAGAGAGTGTTCAGAAACCGGATCCTGGCCAGGACTACAGCCCTCAGCCCTGGACTACAGCCCTCAGCCCCTGACTTCAGCCCTCAGCCCCTGGACTACAACCCCCCTCAGCCCCTGGACTACAGCCCTCAGCCCCTGGACTACAGCCCTCAGCCCCTGGACTACCCTCCCATAATACTCTCTTAGTAGGAGGCCATATCTGAGGTAACCAGTCCACATAATAATTACTTAGTTTACTATGGTATAAATATTTAGTATTACTATAGTTTAGTATGGTATAAATATTTAGTATTACTATAGTTTAGTTATGGTATTAAAATGTAGTATTACTATAGTTTAGTATGGTATAAATATTGTAGTATTTATATAGTTTAGTATATATACATATTGTAGTATTACTATAGTTTGTACTGGTATAATACTGTAAGTATTACTATAGTTAGTATCGTATAAATATTTTAGTATTACTATAGTTTAGTATGGTTATAAATAATGTAGTATTACTATAGTTTAGTATGGTATAAATACTGAGTTTACTATAGTTTAGTATCGTATAAAATTTGTTAGTAATTACTATAGTTTAGTATGGTATAATAATTGTTAGTATATTACTATAGTTTTAGTATTGGTATAAATATATGTAGTGTTACTATAGTTATGATTGGTATAAATATTGTAGTATTACTATAGTTTAGTATGGTATAAATATTGTAGTATTACTATAGTTTAGTTATGGTTATACATATTGTAGTATTACTTATAGTTAGTATGGTATAAATATTTTAGTGTTACTATAAGTTTAGTATGGTATAAATATTGTAGTAGTACTATAGTTTAAGTTGGTATAAATATTGTAGTTTACTATAGTTTAGTATGGTATAAATTATGTGTAGTATTTACTATAGTTTAATATGGTATAAATTATGTAGTGTTACTATAGTTTAGTAGTATAAATATTGTAGTAGTACTATAGTTTATATGGTATAAATATTGTAGTAGTACTATAGTTTAGTATGGTATTAAATATTGTGTATTACTATAGTTTAGTAGTAAATATTGTAGTATTACTATAGTTTAGTATGGTATAATATTGTAGTGTTACTATAGTTTAGTATGGTATAAAATATTGTTAGTTTTACTATATTTAGTTATGGTATAAATATTGTAGTATTACTATAGTTTAGTATGGTATAACTATTGTAGTATTACTATAGTTTAGTATGTATAAATATTGTGTTTACTATAGTTTAGTATGGTAAAATATTTTTAGTAGTACTATAGTTTAGTATGATATAAATATTTTGTAGTTTACTATAGTTTAGTATGGTTATAAATATTTGTAGTCCTACTATAGTTTAGTATGGTATTAAGTATTTGTAGTATTACCTATAGTTAGTATGGTATAAATACTGTACGTATTACTATAGTTTAGTATCGTATAAATATTGTAGTATTACTTATAGTTTTAGTATGGTATAAATATTGTAGTATTACTACTAGTTTAGTATGGTATAAATATTTGTAGTCTTACTATAGTTTTTAGTATGGTATAAATATTTATAGTTCTTACTTAGTTTAGTAGATATAAATAATGTAGTATTACTTACAGTTCAGTTATGGTATAAATAATGTAGTATTACTATAGTTAGTTATGGTATGACTATTGTAGTATTACTACAATTCAGTATGTATAAATAATGTAGTATTACTATAGTTTAGTATGGGTAATAAAACATGATAGTAGTATACTATAGTTTAGTATTGGTATAAATTATTGAGTATTACTATAGTTTAGTATGGATATAAATACTGTAGTATTACTATAGTTTTAGTATCGTATAATATTGTAGTATTACTATAGTTTTGTATTGGTATAAATATTGTAGTATTACTATAGTTCAGTATGGTATAAATATTGTAGTATTACTATAGTTTAGTATGGTATAAATATTTATAGTCTTACTATAGTTTAGTATGATATAATATTTATAGTCTTACTATAGTTTATATGATATAAATAATGTAGTCTTACTGTAGTTCAGTATGTATAAAATATTGTATAGTAACTATGGTTTAGTATGGTATAAATATTGTTAAGATTATACTATAGTTTAGTATGGTATAAATATTTGTAGTCTTACTATAGTTCAGTATGGTATGACTATTGTAGTATTACTACAGTTCAGTATGTATGACTATTGTAGTATTACTACAGTTCAGTATGGTATAAATATTGTAGTATTACTCTTGGAGTTACTAGAGTTATATGGAAAAGTGTGTTATGCTCATATTTTGCTGCTTATCTTTTCAACAATGTATTTGGATTGTGCTTTGTTTATTACGCAAAAGTGTTAGATGTTGTTCAGTTTTTGGCAGTTTATTATTTATACTATATCAGATTTAGGCTTGTGTGTATTTATGGTGTAGTAAATGGTTCTGGCTTATATTTCACATGTAATTCAAGGACGTTTCGCACGACGGTATAGCCTCAGCAAAATCGAGCTCCGTGCTCCTAGTTAGCTAATTTCCTATCATCGAGTTGTATCCACTCATAATTCGGTACTGCAAATAAAATAGTTCATCTTCCTAGGCGAGTGCACATGCATAGACATCCCTGTGGAAGACTCTACAGAGCTATGTTCTTAGGATGTGGAAGAAATAAAGCTGATTATTTACTGTATTTCAACATGATTGGAGCTTTGTCTTGGGAAAAGTGTTTATTTCTGAGTTACTCTCAACACATGACTCTCATAGAGAGTGAGCTTGCGATTGTTATCATAAGAGAGAAATGTACTCTTTCAGTTTTGAATATTCCCATATCATGATAACTGTGTTAAGAGGCTTGATGTGGTAAATAGATGACATAGTGTGTTCTGTAATGATGTACAAACACCACATCAGAATAATTACTCACGTCTTTATACTCTCTCGCGTGCTTACCATTTCCAAGGCTTGGCACCGTGCGGTTGCTGTCATCACCTCGTCTGCAGACGCGAGCATTGACATAGGAACTCGACATCGAGTCAAGTTTGAAGGCAATTAGAAAGAGAAGATGAGTCTGTGGCCACACAAAGAAACATCTTTCACATTGACTACTAGGAGCATATTCTATCCCGTTCTATATCTGCCAGTATACGTGTTTGAAACAATAGGACGTGTGTGTACTGACCTGCATTCCAGGATTGGCCAGGGTGGGTCCGGCATGGTCCCACACCCACCCCTGGTAGCCCTCTGTCTTCCTGCATTGATCTAGAGCTTCGCTTTGGCCTTCTCACCTTGTACTACCTAGAGAGAGATAGAGAATGAGAAGATAGAGATGAGAAGAGAGAGAGGGAGGGAAGAAGAAGGTGGGGAGAGAGGAGAGAGAGAGACATGAGAATGAAGAGAGGGAGTAGTAGTGAGCGGAGTAGAGCGCGAGAGAGTAAGAGATTGAGAGAGAGAGAAGAAGAGAAGAGAGGTGGAGAAGGGTGGGAGATCAGAGAGAGAGAGGAGAGCAAACACGGAGAATTGGAGAGAGTCGGAGAGAGAGAGGAAAGATAGCAGGAAGATAGAATGAGTGAGAGCAAAATACGGAGAGAAGAGAGTGTCGCGTGAAGCAGAGAGCAGACTTAGAATTGAGAGCCAGAGAGAAGAGGATGAGTGGGAGCGAGGAGAGGGAGAGGTTATATGTATGGAGAGAGAGAAAAAGGACAGACAAAATAAAACAGTGGAGAGAGCTCAGTCTGTATGACGTAACCTTTTCTGAGAAATAACATCTTACAAGAAATATCAACGCTAAAGTCCACTTTGTTTAATCATGCAGTTAACCAGGGTTTTGAATGCAGTTTATGCCTATGTGTTCCTTCTGCATTAGAATATAAGAACATATTTGATGATGGAATAAACATGATATTTACCTTCTCTAACCATTCAAGCTGGGCCTGCTGAGGCCTTGGGCGCGCTCCCGCTCGCCTCCTTGCAGTGCCTCCCTCACCAATTTGTAATTAAGATGACATAACTGCATTAGAGTTAGGCTTAATATACACATACAAACCTTAATTAAACAAGACAATACCTTATACAACAATACCTCTAAACCTACTCACGGAATACACTGTATAAAACAACTACATAACCTTATTTACATGAACACCACTGAAATACCAACAATTCACAAACCTTTATTAACGGAACACTGTAATACAACAATACAAACCTTGATTAAACGATACTACACTGAATACAACTCAACACAAAACCGTTTAGTGTAAAACGAACACACTGAATACAACAACACAAAACCTTGATACTTGCGTATACACACTGTAATACAACAATACTGGAACCTTAATTAACACGAAGATAACACAGCTGCTTAATACACACAAACACCAACCCTTATTAACGAACACCCACTGAATACATACAACAAAACATATTTCATTCAACGACACAACACTGTAAAGTGAACAATACCAAACTCTTTATTAACTCGAACAACACTATCAATTCAACCACAACACCGTCTACTACGAACACACTGAAAACATACATAAACCACAAACGCTTGACTAACGAACACACTGAATACAACAATACAAACCTTATTAACGAACACACAGAATACAACAACACAAACCTCATTAACGAACACACAAAATATAACACAAACCAAGAGTCATATACAGTCACCTACAAAACTATTGGCACCCTTGATAAAGATTAGCAAAAAATACTATGAAATAAATAATACAAATACTGAGCTATATTGAATGCCCCCAAAAAAGGACAATTATATTGTTTTATACCAATACAATTGCTCAGAGAAAGAGATTTTGTTTAACAACTCATCATTTTCTCCTCTAAAAAAGATAGGTATCAAAATGATTGGCCRCCCTGTTTCCAATACATTGTGTACCCTCCCCTTGGTAGGAAAAGAGCACTGAGCATGTTTCTATGTTTTAGGAGATTCTAGAACACACTGGGAGGGATCTCAGAACCTTCCTCTATACAGAATCTTTCCAGATCCTTGATATCCTTTGGTCTCACGGACTTCCCTCGTCAATTCAAACAACAGGTTGGGGGTTCAAGTGTGGAGGTTCAAGTGTGGGGGTTCAAGTGTGGAGGTTCAAGTGTGGAGGTTCAAGTGTGGGGGTTCAAGTGTGGGGGTTCAAGTGTGGACAAATAACAATTTCTTTGTGGATTTTGATGTGTGCTTGGGGTCATTCTCTCGCTGGAAGATTCACTTACACCGAATGTTCAGCCTCATGGCAGAGGAAACCAGGTTTTTGGCTAAAGTGTCCTGGTACTGGGTAAAGTTCATGATGCTGTTTACCTTAACAAGGGCCCCAGGACCAGTGGACGCAAAACAGCCCAATAACATCAAAGATCCACCACCATATTTTACAGTAGGTATGAGGTCATTTTTTGRGTCCACTGCATCTTTCTTTCGACGCCAAACCCACCGCTGGATTGGTTGTCCAAAAGAGCTCTATTTTCGAGTCCTAGGGCTTGGGGGTAGAAGCTGTTTAGAAGCTTCTTGGAACTAGACTTGYTGCTACCGCTTGCCGTGCYGTAGCAGAGAGAACAGTCTATGACTAGGGTGGCTGGAGTCTTTGACACTTTTTAGGGCCTTCCTCTGACACCGCCTGGCATAGAGGGCCTGAATGGCAGGAAGCTTGGCCCCAATCAAATGGCAGAATACACAACAACCACTAATTCCTTACCTATTAAGTCGGAACGCCCACACTGAAATACACTGAGCCCAAACAAAGACACCTTACTATTGCAAACCGAACTCATCACTAGAATTACGAGGAATAAGGGTGCCAATTACATAGTGACAGAAGCGACTTATTAAAACGCAGACACTTAACCTTTTCCAGCCTCAGTATGCTGCTTGGCCCCGGAGAACATGACAAGACTAGACATCAGTCTCAATTGGGGACAGCTTCACAGATGAAAACTACGCAAGTATACCAACAACCGGAACGTTTGGACCAATATTGTTATTTACACGAACACACTGAATACAACAACACACACCCTTATTAACGAACACTACTGAAATAGAACAATACAAACCCTTATTAACGCACACACTTAATACACACAAACCGTAACCTAACGAACACATCACTGAATTATAACACAAACCTACAACGAACCAGAATACAACAACTACAAACCTGGTATTAAACGAACCAACACAGCAATAAGCCCAACACACCAAACCTCATAACTAAAACATCTGATTCAAATATAACGAAACATATCACGCACATCATACAGCTACCTAAGAATGGCAAGCCTAACAAGTCAGCCTATTACAAAAGCTGAATGGTGCACCTTGATAAAGATAGCAAAGAAATATTTATGTGAAATCCATAATAATACAAATACATGCTAGCAAGGGAAGTACGTATCCAATGCAAGTGCCTCCCAAAAAAGGACAATTATATTTGTTTTAATACCAATACAATTGCTCAGAGAAGAGATTTTGTTTAACAACTCATCATTTTCTCTCTAAAAAGATAGGTATCAAAATGATTGCCCTCCTGTTTCCAATACATTGTTACCCTCCCTTGGTAGGAAAAGAGCACTGAGCATGTTTCTATGTTTTAGGAGATTCTAGAACACACTGGGAGGATCTCAGAACCTTCCTCTATACAGAATCTTTCCAGATCCTTGATATCCTTTGGTCTCACGGACTTCCCTCGTCAATTCAAACAACAGGTTGGGGTTCAAGTGTGGAGGTTCAAGTGTGGGGGTTCAAGTGTGGAGGTTCAAGTGTGGAGGTTCAAGTGTGGGGGTTCAAGTGTGGGGTTCAAGTGTGGACAAATAACAATTTCTTTGTGGATTTTGATGTGTGCTTGGGGTCATTCTCTCGCTGGAAGATTCACTTACCACCAATGTTCAGCCTCATGGCAGAGGAAACCAGGTTTTTGGCTAAAGTGTCCTGGTACTGGGTAAAGTTCATGATGCTGTTTACCTTAACAAGGCCCCAAGGACCAGTGGACGCAAACACAGCCCAATAACATCAAAGATCCACCACCATATTTACAGTAGGTATGAGGTCATTTTTTGCGTCCACTGCATCTTTCTTTCGACGCAAACCCACCGCTGGATTAGTTGTCCAAAAGAGCTCTATTTTCGAGTCCTAGGGCTTGGGGGTAGAAGCTGTTTAGAAGCTTCTTGAACTAGACTTGATGCTACCGCTTGCCGTGCAGTAGCAGAGAGAACAGTCTATGACTAGGGTGGCTGGAGTCTTTGACACTTTTTAGGGCTTCCTCTGACACCGCCTGGCATAGAGGGCCTGAATGGCAGGAGCTTGCCCAATCATTGTACTGGCCGTATGCACTACCCTCTGTAGTGCCTTGCGGTCGGAGGCCGAGCAGTTGCCGTACCAGGCAGTGATGTAACCCGTCAGGATGCTCTCAATGGTGCAGCTGTAGAACGTTTTGAGGATCTGAGGACCCATGCCAAATATTTTCAGTCTCTGAGGGGGAATAGGTTTTGTTGTGCCCTCTTCACGACTGTCTTGGTGTGCTTGGACCATGTTCGTTTATTGTGATGTGGACACCAAGGAACTTAAAGCTCTCAACTGCTCCACTACAGCCTTGTCTATGAGAATCGGGGCGTTGCCGGGTCTCCCTTTTCCTGTAGTCCATTATATCTCCTTTGTCTTGATCATGTTGAGGAGAGGTTTGTTGTCTGGCACCACACGGCCAGGTCTCTGAACTCCTCCTATAGGTGTCTCGTCGTTGTTGGTGATCAGGCTACCACTGTTGAGTCATCGGCAAAGTTAATGATGGTGGAGTCGTGCCTGCCCTCATGAGTGGAGTACATGAGGGGACTGAGCACACACCCCTTAGGGGCCCCTATGTTAGGATCAGTGTGGCGGATGTGTTGTTACCTACCCTTAGCACCTGGGGGTGGCCCGTCAGGAAGTCCAGGATCCAGTTGTAGAGAGAGGTGTTTTGTCCCAGGGTCCTTAGATTAGTGATGGTTTTGAGGGCACTATGGTGTTAGAACGCTGAGCTGTATTCAACCGGTTCCAATCCAAGTGACAATGCCCTTATCAAACTCCAGCGCCTTTACATGTGTTGGTTACTCGCTTCCAAAGAGCCTTTTGGGGGTCCTGAGTGGTGCAGCGGTCTAAGGCACTGCATCTCAGTGCTAGAGGCATCACTACAGACCCTGGTTCGCTTCCGGCTGTATCACAAACAGACATGATTGGGAGTCCCATAGGGCACACACCAATTGGCCCAGCATCGTCCGGTTTAGGGTTTGTGCTTGGGTAGGCAGTCATTGTAATTAGAATTTTTTCTTAACTGACTTGCCTAGTTAAATAAAAGTTCAATTAAAATATATATATTGGCT
>NW_019944070.1:187098-193694 GCF_002910315.2 Salvelinus sp. IW2-2015
TTATGTTACTGGGCCGTACTGCATCTACCCTTCTTGAGTGGCTGCGGTCGAGGTCCGAGCAGTTGCCGTACCAGGCAGTGATGTAACCCGTCAGGATGCTCTCAATGGTGCAGCTGTAGAACGTTTTGAGTCTGAGGACCCATGCCAAATATTTTCAGTTCCTGAGGGGGAATAGGTTTTTGCTGTGCCCTCTTCACGACTGTCTTGGTGTGCTTGGACCATGTTCGTTTATTGGTGATGTGGACACAAGGAACTTAAAGCTCTCAACCTGCTCCACTACAGCCTTGTCTATGAGAATCGGGCGTGCCGGGCTCCCTTTTCCTGTAGTCCATTATCATCTCCTTTGTCTTGATCATGTTGAGGAGAGGTTGTTGTCTGGCACCACACCGGCCAGGTCTCTGAACTCCTCCCTTAGCTGTCTCGTCGTGTTGTGTGATCAGGCCTCCACTGTTGAGTCATCGGCAAAGTTAATGATGGTGGAGTCGTGCCTGCCCTCATGAGTGGAGTACATGAGGGGACTGAGCACACACCCCTTAGGGGCCCCTATGTTGTAGGATCAGGTGTGGCGGATGTGTGTTGTTACCTACCCTTAGCACTGGGGTGGCCCGTCAGGAAGTCCAGGATCCAGTTGTAGAGAGAAGGTGTTGTCCCAGGGTCCTTAGATTAGTGATTGAGTTTTGAGGGCACTTATGGTGTTAGAACGCTGAGCTGTATTCAACCCGGTTCCAATCCAAGTGACAATGCCCTTTATCAAACTCCAGGCCTTTACATGTGTGGTTACTCGCTTCCAAGAGCCTTTTGGGGGCTCCTGAGTGGTGAGCGGCTTAAGGCACTGCATCTCAATATCGTATCACTACGACCCTGTGTCGCTTCCAGGCTGTATCACAAACAGACAATGATAGTCCCATAGGGCAACACACAGCCGCATCGTCCGTGGTTAGCCGGTAACTGCAGTATGTAATTAGATTTTCTAACTGACTTGCCTCAGTAAATAAAGTCAATTAAAATATTAATATCAATTGCGGCGTGGTGGATGCAGTTGGCTGAAGGTTGGTGGAGGTGGCATCTAATCATAGATTTGGAGACTTGTTGACCCCAATATGTGACCAAATTCTGTAATTCTGCAACTGTGGCCCTTAGATTTTCCTTTGCCTCCTGAACCACCAGTCTCACTGTGCGTGGGGACAAGATACACATCCATGCGTCCACTGTTCCAGTGGTTTTAAACATCTTAATAGTGCTAAGAGGRATGCATATTATTATTTTTTAGAATTTTATTTGTACCCATTGTTATATTTATGAAGGTCAATATTCAATAACCATTCGTCTCATTTTCTGAGCTCTTTGTCTTTCCCCATGGTGATGACACATATTTTTTTTTTTTACATGCGTGTTACCTATTTTTTATACCCCAGTGAAACAGGAAGCCATGGAAGGACACAATACAGTTCCTTAAACTGAGATGAACTTTACTGCACTGGGCTAAATCAGGGTCACGCAGTGTTCCTTGGTAGTCTTAAACAAATCTACTTTGAAACAAAAGTATACACCTCACACACATGGTAATGGGCTTAAAAAAAGAAGACACCTGTACCATGTCAGATATAGAGTTGAAATGTATTCAAGTTTGGGTTTGCATCCCAATTTTACACTTTAAATACATCACAGAATATTGAAATATCAGAAAACCGTACGGCGTAAAAACACAAAATTTTCAGCATTTTTGTTAAAATAACGTTTATTAATTAAGGAATTAGGAAAATATTAATAACATTCCACCCAGGAGGCCACTAGAGGGTGATTTGGTCATTTGACTGCAAACGTAGAATGTTAAATGAAGATTTTATTTTGTTTGATTTTATTTAAAAGAATCTTTAGGGGTGCCAATAATTAATATTTATTTTTATTTTTATTACTTGTTAAACAAAGTCTCTTTCTATGAGCAATTGTACTAGCTAGTGCAACATAATAACATTTGAACATGTTTGTGAGCAGACAATAGAACTCATTATTTGTATTATTTATTCAGTATTTATTTTTTTGCTCATCATTATCAAGGTGGCAATTATTCTGTAGGTGACTGTAGGTGAGAGGTTAAAGTTCATGTACTCACAAGGTGTCCTGGGGGACCGGGTCGACCCTGAGGCCCTGGGGTTCCAGCATCACCCTGCAAAAGGTCAAAGGTTGCTCTCAGTTTGACACATATTGTGACAAAATCCTTCATTCAATTGGTGTTGTCATTCGAAATGGTTCTCATTCAWTCATTCCATATGGACATCATTCAAACATCAAACAACATGAATTGAGCAGGTGCATGKAACATTTGGTTTGACTTACCTCAAGTCCTGGTCTACCAGTTGACCCCGGTGGGCCAACAGGCCCAGCATCACCCTGAAGAGAGGAGGAAGACAGAGGGAGAGGGGTGAGTAACCAGTATCCATAACAATGTGCTCATAGTCTGTATTGGTGTTCTGTATGGTAGCAGGCATCAGACAGACAAACTGAAAAGTAGCGTGTGTGTGCGCACGTGTGTGGTCAACTCACCTTCTGCCCAGGGAAGCCAACATGTCCATGCTTCCCTTTAAAACCCTGAGAGCAGAGGGGTCAAAGATAAACAAAACAAACATCGCATCTCACACAGCATTCAACATGACACACACCAAATCTCAAACACAGCATTCAACATGAACACATAAATATCACAGATTCACTGAACACATACTTCAACATGTTTCAATGAACACCAAATCTCAAAACAGCATTCAACATGACACACATATCTCTCAACAAGATTCAACATGACACATCACATTCACACAGCATTCCAACATGACACACACACATCTCACACAGCATTTCAACAGAACACACCAAATCTCAAACACAGCATTCAACATGACACACATCACATCTCACAGCATTCAACATGACACACATCACATTCACCACCGCAGTTTTCAAAACATTAATCACTGAAATCTCACACTGATTCACACCTGCCCTCTTCAAGGCCCCACACAGAAACACTGACATAGACAGAAAGTAGCATGATTGACACAAAAGGCCTCATTGTTCCTCATTGTTTTGAACTGTGTGACGATTTGTTATTTTGCAAAACAATAAGGTATATTTATCATACCAAAAGTAAACATTGTTGCAGAACAGATCAGCTGTGTAGTCAGACCCATAGTTCTGGCCCACGTTCATAGAGCAACTCAGACCAGGAGGGCTGATAAGAGCCCTGAACTCTTCCTATGGAAACATGGGCAGCTGATTGGCAATAAGTAAAGCTCTGTGACATACCTGCGTATACTGGTATGGTGAGGTGACATCAGTGGGTGGGTGTTTGATAGATTTTTTTATTTTTATTTTTATTTTTTTTTATCTTTATTTAACCAGGTAGGCAAATTGAGAACACGTTCTCATTTACAATTTGGACTGGCCAAGATAAAGCAAAGCAGTTCGACACATACAACAACATAGTTAACACTGGAGTTAAAACAAACATATTAGTCAATAATACAGTGAAAAAAATAAGTTCTATATCAATGTGAGCAAGTGAGGTGAGATAAGGGAGGTGAAGGCAACAAATATTGTATAAATAAAAATAATAAAAAGGCCATGGGGGAAGTGAATACCAAAGCAAGTAAAATAAAAACTAAAAACACTGGAATGGTTTGGTTTGCAGTGGAAGAAAGCGCAAAGTAGAGACAGAAATATGGGGTGCAAAGGAGCAAAATATAAATAAATAAATTACAGTAGGTAAGAGGTAGTTGTTTGGGCTAAATTATAGATGGGCTATGTACAGGTGCAGTAATTTATGAGCTGCTCTGACAGCTGGTTGCTTAAAGCTAGTGAGGGAGATAAGTGTTCAGTTTCAGAGATTTTTGTAGTTCGTTCCAGTCATTGACAGCAGAGAACTGGAAGGAGGGCGTCCAAAGGAAGAATTGGTTTTGGGGGTGACTAAGAGAGATATACCTGCTGGAGCGCGTGCTACAGGTGTGCTGCATGGTGACCAGCGAGCTGAGATAAGGGGGACTTTACTAGCAGGGTCTTGTAGATGACCTGGAACAGTGGTTTGGCGACGAGTATGAAGCGAGGGCCAGCCAACGAGAGTGTACAGGTCGCAGTGGTGGGTAGTATATGGGGCTTTGGTGACAAAACGGATGGCACTGTGATAGACTGCATCCAATTTATTGAGTAGGGTTTTGGAGGCTATTTTGTAAATGACATCACCGAAGTCGAGGATTGGTAGGATGGTCAGTTTTACAAGGGTATGTTTGGCAGCATGAGTAAAGGATGCTTTGTTGCGAACTAGGAAGCCAATTCTAGATTTGACTTTGGATTGGATGATGTTTGATGTGAAGTCTGGAAGGAAGAGTTTACAGTCTACTACCAGACACCTAGGTATTTGTAGTTGTCCACATATTCTAAGTCAGAGCCGTCCAGAGTATTGATGTTGGACAGGCGGGCAGGTCAGGGCAGCGATCGGTTGAAGAGCATGCATTTAGTTTTACTTGTATTTAAGAGATTGGAGGCCACGGAAGGAGAGTTGTATGGCATTGAAGCTCGCCTGGAGGGTTGTTAACACAGTGTCAAAAGAAGGGCCAGAAGTATACAGAATAGTGTCGTCTGCGTAGAGGTGGATCAGAGAATCACCAGCAGCAAAGCGATCATTGATGTATACAGAAAAGAGAGTCGGTCCAAGAATTGAACCCTGGCTACCCATAGAGACTGCCAGAGGCCCGGAACACAGACCTCCGATTTGACACTGAATCGATCAGAGAAGTAGTTGGTGAACCAGGCGAGGCAATCATTACGAGAAACCCAAGTGATGAAGATACAAGGTAACTGTCCTATGCGGCTAATTGTGAATGTGGTGATTCTCACATCTATGACAAGTCAGTGATGTCCTAAGTGTGTCAAGCGTGATGTCTAATCGTTACCAGATGTGATATGAGACAGTGCCGGTCGAGGGGGAGGGTTCGTCCGTTTTTCAGAGGGGAGAGGTCACTTAGATCATATGTATGGTTCATGTAAAGGTCAAATGGCACTTACTGGCATTCCTTTTGTCTGCCGCCTGGAGAGCCTGGTCTCCCTGGGAGAGTGAGAAAGCGAGAGAGGGAGAGAGAGAGTGAAGAGAGAGAGAGGAGAGAAGAGAGAGAGAGGAGAGAGAGAGAGGGAGAGGAGGGGAAGGAGAGAGCGAAGAGGGAGAGGGAGAGAGAGAGGGAGAGGGAGAGGGAGCGAGAGGAGGGGGTCAATTCAACATATCCATAGACTAACAATACTATCTACAGTATCATGTAGTATGTTCAATCTTCTCTTACCCTCATCTGGTTTCCATCTTACACATCAATCCCTCAATCCAGGAGGTCCTTTGGACACACAGGAAGAAAGGAGTGAGGTGAGAGCATTCTTTACTTTTTAAGGCTTGGGGGCAGTATTCGGAAGTTTGGATGACTGAGGTGCCCAAAGTAACCTGCCTGTTACTCAGGCCAGAGCTAGGATATGCATATGCATGGTAGTATTGGATAGAAAATCAAGTTTCTACAACTGTTAAAATAGGTGGAGGACAATCCATCCAGGATTTTTTGTTTTGTTTTTTGAGGTCATTGGAKTTTTCAATGCTTTTCTATGGGAAGTCTAATAATTAGGACCCAGATTGCAGTTCCTCTGGCTTCCACTAGATGTCAACAGTCTTTAGAAATTGTTTCATGCTTGTTTTTTGAAAAATGAAGAAGTATTCGTATTGTGTTGAAGTTACCCTCAGAAGGACTCTAGTCTTTTGGCGCACGTGAATGAGTGCGTGCGTTTTTCTCCGGTATTGAACACAGTATATTCCATCTTAAATTTGATTGATTATTTACATATTAGGMTACCTGAGGTTGGATTAGAAACATCGTTTGAATTGTTTGGACAAAGTTTACAGGTAACTTTTTAGATTAATTTGTAGGCATGTTGGAACAGGTGGATTTCTGAATCAAACGCGCCAAATAAACTGACATTTTTGGGATATAAAGAAGGACTTTATCAAACAAAACGACCATTCATTGTGTAACTGGGACCCTTTGGACTGCAAAAAGATGAAGATCTTCAAAGGTAAGTGATTTATTTTATCGCTATTTTTGAGTTTTGTGACACCTGTGCAGGTTATGAATTCATGTTAATGCAGGAAGTGTGTGAGGCGTTGTCCTCAGATGATCAAATGCTATGCTTTCGTCGCAAAGCCTAAATTGGACAAAGCGGTTCGATTACCAAGATTCTAAGCTAAAGAATGGTGTATAACACTTGTATTTTTATGAATGAATTTAATATTACTACATTTGTATTTTGAATTTCGAGCTCTGCAATTTCACTGGATGTTGTCGAGGTGGGACGCTAGCTTCCCAATCATCCGAAAGAAGTTAAAACCCATCGTCCATGAAATTGTGATCTCGTGATAACGCAAACTGACGCACAGACACACTCACCTGCAAGCCAGGAGACCCAGGAGAACCTGGAGGTCCAGATGGGCCCTGTGGACCTTGTGCTCCATCGTTACCCTGAGAGAGAGAGAGACAGAGAGAGAGAGAGAAAGAGAGAGAAAGAGAGAGAGA
>NW_019944070.1:196206-199260 GCF_002910315.2 Salvelinus sp. IW2-2015
AGAGAGACAGAGCGAGAGAGAACGACAGAGAGCGAGACACACAGAGAGAGGGAGAGAGACACAGAGAGAGGGAGAGAGACACACACAGAGAGAGAGAGAGAGTGAGACACCACACAAAGACAGAGAGCGAGACACAGAGAGAGGGAGAGAGACACAGAGAGAGGGAGAGAGACACACACAGAGAGAGAGAGAGAGTGAGACACACACAAAGAGAGAGAGTGAGACACACAGAGAGAGAGAGAGAGAGAGAGAGAGAGAGAGAGAGAGAGAAGAGAGAGAGAGAGAGAGAGAGAGAAGAGAGAGAGAGAGAGAGAGAGAGAGAGAGAGAGGAGAGAGAGAGAGAGAAAATAACATTATCCTCACCATTAAGTAGAAACATAAATAGTAAAAAACGAGTATGATAAGCTGCTCTACCTTGTCAGCCTTGGGTCCAGGTGGTCCTTCTCTTCCTTGTTCCCAGGGGGACCAGGGGGGCCCTACAAAGTTAACATTTAGTATCAAGAGGTAAGTGATGGGGCACATGACTGCCAATAGATATTTAACTAAGCCATGAAGTAGATGAGATGAATCTTTCACATACCGGTGTCCCTGGGAAGCCTGGTTGCCCTTGGGAGCCCTACAAATAACAGAGAACACATCGGTCCGTGTGTCGGTGTGTGTGTGTGTGTGTGTGTGTGTGTGTGTGTGTGTGTGTGTGTGTGTGTGTGTGTGTGTATGTGTTGTTTGAACACAGCATTTAGAATGTACTGTATATTTCAAATGCATCTTTCTTTGTAATATACCTGATCTCCTTTTGGTCCGTTGGACCCTGCCAGTCACGCTCTCCTTTGGGTCCTGTGGACAAAGAGAGTGCAATTTTGCTTTTTAGTCCTAAAGATGCGGATATGGGTGATGTTATGGATGAGAGGTTATAGGGACAAGGGATAAAGAAGTGGGGATAGAAGGGATGAGGGGATGAGGTTATTGATGATAAATTATAGGGACGAGGGATAAAGATTGTGGGGATAGAGGGGATGAGGTTTATGGATGATAGGTTATAGGGAGGAGGCGTAGGGATAAAGGGGATGATGGGATGAGGTTACGGACCGCTACTCAGCCTGTCCCTGGTATCCTGGGTTGCCTGTTGGACCCTGCAGGAGAGAGGATGGGGGTAAGACATCATCTCACACTCACTGAAGTAATGAAATAGAACCAACAGATGCATAGTTATCAACTCACTATGTCAACTGCTACAGCTATTCTGTTCAAATGCCAGAGGTTTCTTAGACTATTCAAATGAGGGGAAAACACATCAATGTTCATATATTGACAACTGTGTATGTCAATGTTTACCGATTCTCCCTTCGTTCCTGCAGCCCCTGGGGTCCCCGCTCGCCTTTCAGGCCCTGTCAATCTCAATAAATCAATCAATCAAGTCAAAATCCATCTATCCATCCATCTTTCCACCAATCAGCAAAGCAGCCAATATGTTCCAATATGTTCATTCATGTAAACGTGATGAAACAAGTTGTTGTGTCTTACAGGAAGTCCAGGGGGTCCATGAACCTGGGTATCCATTAGTCCCTGGAGGGCCCTGAGAGAGACCATAAAGATGTAGAAATTAAAGTAAAACATATCTTTATCTGTCATTTATGTGTAGTAAAGGTGTAGTATATGTGTAGTATAGGTGTAGTATAGATGTATTATATGTGTAGTAAAGGTGTAGTATATGTGTATCATATGTGTAGTATAGGTGTAGCATATGTGTAGTATAGGTGTAGTATATGTGTAGTATAGGTGCAGTGTATGTGTTTTATGTAGTATATGCGTGGTATATGTGTAGTATAGGTGTAGTATAGGTGTAGTATAGGTGTAGCATTTCAAAAATGATGATACAAAAAACATTATTTTTCCCGTTGTATTATCTTTTACCATGTCTAATGTGTTATATTCTCCTATATTCATTTCACATTTCCACAAACTTCAAAGTGTTTCCTTTCAAATGGTATCAAGAATATGCATATCTTTGCTTCAGGTCCTGAGCTACAGGCAGTTAGATTTGGGTGTCATTTTAGGCGAAAATTGAAAAAAGGGGCGGATCCTTAAGAGGTTTTAAACAAATCAAAATATATGTTATATTTTAGATTCTTCAAAGTAGCCACCTTTGCCTTGATGYCAGCTTTGCACACTCTTGGRACTCTCTCAGCCAGCATCACCTGGAATGCTTTACCAACAGTCTTGAAGGAATTCCCACATATGCTGAGCACTTGTTGGCCGCTTTTCCTTCACTCTGCGGTCCAACTCATCCCAAACCATCTCAATTGGGTTGAGGTCGGGTGATTGTGGAGGCCAGGTCATCTGATGCAGCACTTCATCACTCTCCTTTTTGGTCAAATAGCCCTTACACAGCCTGGAGGTGTGTTGGGTCATTGTCCTGTTGAAAAACAAATGATAGTCCCACTAAGCACAAACAGAAGTCCATATTACGAAGAACAGCTGCAAATAAGCAAAGAAAAATGACAAGTCCATCATTATTTTAGACATAAATGTGAGTCAATCCGGAAGATTACAGAACTTTGAAAGTTTCTTCAGTGCAGTCGCAAACCATCAAGCGCCATCAAGCACTATGATGATAGAGGACTCTCATGAGGACGGCCACAGGAAAGGAAGACCCCGAGTAACCTCTGCTGCAGAGGATAAGTTCATTAGAGTTACCAGCCTCAGAAATTGCAGCCCAAATAAATGCTTCACAGGAGTTCAAGTAACAGACACATCTCAACATCACTGTTCAGGGGAGATTGGCTCAATCAGGCCTCTTGTCGAATGCTGCAAAGAAACCACTACTAAGGACACCAAAAGAAGAATAGACTTGCTTGGGCCAAGAACTATGAGCAATGGACATTAACAACGGATGATCTCTGCATGTGTAGTTCCCACCGTGAAGCATGGAGGGGAGGAGGTGTGATGGGTGTGGGGGTGCTTGCTGGTGACACTGTCTGTGATTTATTTAGAATTCAAGGCACGCATGACCAGCATGGCTACCACAGCATGGCTACCACAGCAGAAGCCATCCCT
>NW_019944070.1:205127-216473 GCF_002910315.2 Salvelinus sp. IW2-2015
TACTGTACCTTAATTCACATTTGAACTCAAAAGTCGGATCTTAGTAGATGTTTTGACAGTATATTTCTACTGGGTTCCCCTCAGGGCGAAGAACTTAAAGAAAAGCAAAAGCTGTCTGAAAAATCTGCCACTTTATCTCTGGAGAAGATCCAGGAATTGGAGGTGAGTCTCTAAGAAATATTATCTTGATCACATGTCATTGTCATGCTGACAATTATTTGATTTTTTATTATTTTTTTCTTCTACATAGTGTTTAAATTGACTAAGCATTTTCTTTTTCTATCCAATAGAATATTGTGCAAGAGATGGAGAGACAAAATGAGCGCCTGGACGAGGAAAATAACTTACACGCCATATCCTTTGACAAAGAGCAGGCCAATACTGCGAAACATGAAGATATGGTGAGTAGTATTGAGCAATTTAGCTGTAATTAAAATGTTTCAGAACAACCAATTCTCTGACGTCGGTTCAATTATTTGAATTCCATTAAGTTAGTTTATTATGTGAGCTCAATGTGCCGTTTCTCTAGAGAGAAATCAAATCAAGCACATATTTCGGGACGTTGTAGTTTTCAACAGGAAAATAAATATTCCACATAGTTTAGTGCAGAAAATGTGGTAATTGACTAAAATGACCACAATTCATTGCACCTACAGCTGCATGGACTTGGGCGGGCAGACAGAGAGAAAGGGACAGCCTGCAAATGAGAGAGAGACACCCTAGAGAGCAGTTGCTTTTGTGATGTAGACAGCATAGGCAGCTACTATTAGCCAGCTACTATCCTAAATAGGATGGCTCGTTGATGAGGAAGAGAAAGATGGTTGTCATTATGCTTATCATTATCTTTGCCCATAGATGTCCGAAATGGACAAAACCATTGAGAAGTTGAAGCGCAGCAAGAAGAAAACCCAGGATGCACTCTCGAAGGTATAGGTCATATAAGTGAACATGCCCAATGAAAATATGTCAAATATATTAACATTGCAACAATCAAATGTAAAGTGTTTATTTCCTTTTAATTATCCTTATCATTAAATCTGTAGTCTACCATTCTGATGGATGAAGCCAAGCTCCACGAAGATGCCCGGAATGTCCAGGTCCAGGTTCTGGAGAAGGATATTGCCACCCTGAAGGAGGAGAACCTCTCGGTGAGTACCAATATGGAACAACGATTCACACTTTAARCCTCATGACATTGTGTAGGACTCATTGGCCATGCAGGGCCTGCATTGYACCGTCCTGATGACCTAATTTCCTTGTTACAGCTGCACCATGCTGCCAAGTTGTGGGAGGAGAAGCACAGGGAGACAAGCGAGCAGATCAAAGTCTACCAGAAGTCCCAGAAAGACCTGGAGGATTCCCTCCTTCAGAAGGACCACAACGTTGAGTTTTTTTTTACACGTTACGATATTGTTACACACATCAATTCCTGTTCACACCTTCTCAAATGCACSCTGATGACAAAGAAACATGTCACCTGTATTATGTTCCAAAAAAATACTTCTTGACTGATTCCAGGGGAAAAGTGTAATGTATCAATTGGTGGTTCTCAACCTCTCTGGCAGGTTCTATCTGACCTGCTAGGAGACCTGAGGCGCCTGCGAGACCTGAAAGGCTGGAGTTGTTGCTAACGGGGTAGCCTCTAACGGTAAGTCACCTGACCACCGTGTCCTAATCAGAGGAGGCTGGTGGGGGAGAGCTATAGGACGGCTCCTTTGTAATGGCGGAATGGAACCAAATACATGGAAACAGATGTGCTTGACTCCGTTCCATTTATGCCATTATAGTGAGCCAGTCCTTCTATAGCTCCTCCACCAGCCTTCTCTGATTAGGGATACTGTCATGTGATTTGTGTCATGTAGCAAAATTTGAAATTGTGTTTTTTTTTACATTGGATTAAAGTAGAGACTCGGAGCATCAAAATGGTATATCATACACTACAGTTGAGGAAACAAGGGGAAAGTAAATTTTGCTTTGAAAGTTGATAAACTTGTAACCCATACTGGAAGCTCTTCTTTGTCTATACCCATTCAGCCATTGTTCACACTATTGTTAGCTAGCTAACATATGCTTTATTGCAATGGGAAAACGACTTCTTGACCAAAAAGGTTGAAAGAGCACAACTATATCTGGAAATGGTTTCCCTTAGTTTGAAGATGTATTCAGGAGACAGGTGTTTTAACAACAGCCTTCTATGTGTTCTAATTTCGACTGCCTCTGCATATTTGCAATCAAACCACAGAATTTTCTCCATCTCCTTAGCTATCATCTCTGCTGTCCACCGGACAGTCCACTGATTTCAAAAACTTGGTCTCCTAAAAGTGGAGATATCTTTCAAAAAGCTGCTTAGAAAGGGTTACTAATACACATACTTGAGAAGCTCATGTTATAGACAGAAGCGCCTACATGGCAGACCTAATCCGAACTCGTTTCATGGCGCAGTCCAGCTCCTATTCCATTATCTCAGCCAATCATGGCTAGAGGGAAGGTTCCTTCCTTTTTCCGTGCTAAACTAACTCTGCTCATAGTTACCATTTCTTTATTGCGTATTTTACGGATGGCATACAGTATTTTGTTATAAGGCACATGGAATATACACGTACCAGAAGGCATTTGCCCCCAAAAACGCATTTTGATAGTTATACATCAAATGCCTCTCCTGATGAAGTCATTGACGCCGCGAATACCCTACTTTCCTGAAACGTGTCACTGTGTTTAAATTCATTGTTTCAGACAAGCAGACCATCATCCAAAAACCGCCATAAGCAAATGTATGGATTCTCTCGGGTAAGACTGAGTTCTTTCTTGAACGGACCCAGATCTTCTGTGTACCTGAAGGCAGCGGTAAAACTGTGCTCAGAGACCAAGAAGTGGTGTCAAACTCTTCCACTAACTGTTGAAGAACTTTCCACAGGTCCAGACCACTCTGTCTGTTGTAGGAAGAGCGCGATCGCTTGCATGACCAAGCTGCGCTGCTGCACTGATAGGAAGAGAAGATCCCCAGGAAAAGAGCTGAAGGGTTAGCCTGTCCGCAGCAACAGAATTTGATATGGCCAATCACGTGCCTTTTCTCTCTCAAGCCACTATCAACTGTGTTTTCACCACAGAGCAATTTCAGGAACTGGAGCATGACACCATGTTGTGGTGAAAAGTGGACAAGAACCACCTGGGAGATAGACCCAGTAACAGACCCTGCAAGCAGAGAATGACATCGATGACAGAGGGATAGGTACCAGCAGAAGGAGAACGCTTTGCAGCAGTAAGCTGGAATCAAGAAAGCAGTGCAGTTCATGTGTTAATACCATAGGTAGGGTTTGGTTCTCCATGGTTCCACAGCATGTAAAAAAATACATTTTCCTTGTCATCTTTCCACGCTAACTATCATTTACCTAGATGAGTCGTTGAGGTCTCTTCAAGATGGCATCTTTAAACTTATGTTCGATTTAAATTTGTGTCGCCCATTAACAGGCAAGGCATGAACGCACGGAGCGAAGGTTTGGAGCGCCCCAACGAGAAGAGGCCGGCTGACGGATGCAGGTAGTGTACGCAGGTCCGCTAGAAACGCAGGAAGGTCAAGCGTGAATGTAGGCAGCCCGCGCGGTTCAAGTAGAGATTACCAGGACGAAGCTGAACATGCAGACCGGAGAGTATCTTAATCCAAACGTTCGAGTCATGAGGGCAGGAGCAGAAAACAAATCTCACGAGAACTGGGGTTTGTAAGCAAAATACGACCCTATGATTGGAGTCCAATTGTTTAACAGAAACAACCAAATTGGTTGCATCCCATCAAGAATCGTCACGACCCCCTCGACCTCGAGCCACATTACCAATAGGATCAGGACTTTATTTGTCCATTGTGGAGAAGTCATTGCTGTTATTGGCACAGTCGCCAAATTAGGGCTGTAACGTGGCAGTTTACGGCCAGAGAAACAGGCAATGATTCTTAAATGTCTCGCCTTCTTTCACTCTCATCAGGGGATTTGCGTATGCCGCCCCGAGCAGAGCGATAGCTCTGTTCACGCGAGAAGGAAGAGGCAGGGAGGAGGCTAACACAACATTGCGGGTTATACTCATAGAGGCAGAGGTGCACCCACTAGAGTACATTACCACGACTCAAATTGCGGGGCCGAAAATAATACCAAAAGAGAGGACTCACCTATCTTCTCACTCAAAAAATGGAGACCGCAGGCGATCTGTTTCATGTGCCGGTTTATGTTGGTCCGAGATCTCCACATTTAGCTGTCTGAGTTAGTCTGAATACGTGTGAAGAGGTCAAAAAAAGAAGGCACAGTGTGAGGACGCACAGGAAATGCACAATGCCAGTCAAGAGAAAGGCAAACAAATTGGCAAAGTGTCTCCCTTGGTCACCAGGTTCTCTGCACATTAATCCCAGGTGAGAGCAAGAAGTACCTTTAGTCGTTAGCATCTGAAGGGAAGTTAACCACAGTATTGAAAGGTCTAGATTGCACTGGTTCTCTTGATTCGACCTAGGACTGAATGGACCTCACATGGTACCCAAGGCAAGCTGAAGGAGCTCTTAGGCCTCTGTTCAGCCAACGCGCATGGATCGCTCCCTATAACCTACCCGTAGCAGGGTAAGGAGACCATAATCTGCTCCAGTATCACTTAATATTAGTACTGGCTACGTCGTGAAGGGCAGCCCCTCCAGTAAGGCGAGACACTCGTCCCAGACCCTCATACTACTAAGCACTGGTACCGCAACCCCTGAGATAGAAGAGAGTCCGCGAGCTGATACTGACTTGCAGTGATTCTATAAGGATCAGAGAATGTTTTTGCGTATACTAACGTGTCTGAAACGTATCACCCTGCAAGCCGATGTGCTAATTGGTGGCTAATGTCGCGCATTGGAGCAATATCCACTCTGTGACTGGCATGTCAAATTAGTTCATTGCCGACTTTTTGGGACTAGTCTGAGTACTCATCTTGCATGGTATTAGATCGGTCCCACCCTCTCGAGACATCAATAGTTTTTCTGCGCCCGAGTTTTCTTTGTAAATTCCTTGGAGAGGCTAGGGCTGTGTCCATGTGGAGAGACTGAGAAAAAGTGGTCCTATGGCAGCCCTGCCGTGATTGTTAGTGTGGTTGTTAAAGTGGATTCTGCTAACAGGGTGGGGAGTTTTCGTACCCGGCCCATGTAAGAACTTACTGCGGGGTGCCCCCCTTCCCGCCCCCACGTGGTGGGGAAAGAACGAAGGAAAACAAGCACCCTACCACGTGGTCTGTCCTAACCCCCCCCTCCTGGTCTGACAGGCTTTCATTGCCCCTGATTGGTCCGTAAGCTTCTGATCTCATCCTCAAGCCCATGTCATACCATAACGCCCCCCTTTGTTTCTACGCCATGTAGTGCCCTGACCCCTCTGCGTCTTTTCTCAACCATATATCCTTATATTCCCGGCTCGGTTTCACTCTCCGCTGTGAGAGTTATGTTCTTCAGATATTTTCCCTTATATATTCGTTTGCTGCTATCGCTGCTTCTCATCCTTGCTCCTTAGATTGGCCTACCCAATATGGACACCTGTTCCCTCTTGCACTTCACTGTTTGGCTTTCATATGAGCGTACTCTGCGTGGAGTTTTTCGAAGGACATTATTTGCGTGTATCTCGTGTTCACTGCCATCCCATAGTCTATACGTCCCATCTACTGGCACATACCCATCTCTTCTGCGACCTCTAAGCTGGTTGTAAGCGTGGTCCAGACGATTCCAGTAATGGTTCACCCTCGCCTGGCGTTATTGCTGTTCCCCCCAATTAGGATAAGCCGCTCTTGGCAATCCCTCGGTGCTCTTTCAGTACAGGTGACTAAGATGGTTTTATTTGTTGTGTTCAGCTGTTGTGAGTCATAGTGTTGGGCAACCGTTAGGTTACGGAGAGAGCGTTCGCCCTGTTGCTTTCCCTTTGGTGATGAGAGCCCAGGACCATAACTGGCCTGATTCCAATACAATTTGGGATACCGTATATATAATATTTAAACCTCCAAAACTCAACCGGTATCAACGGGCATGTGAGTGCGACTTACAGAAATGAGTCCTTAGTGTTCCTGAAAGGAAAAAGGCATTTAATTGTTCTCAACTCCTGAATGCAAAAAACAATACAGTGTACTACAGTTAGAGGTGTAGAGATGACTATGGTGTAGGCTGCGAAACGAGACTTTATTTTTTCAGATTTTATTTTTTAATTTGGATAATATCGTCACATGGCGCGACTTACAGGTGGTAAAGAACCACCCAATTATCAGCAGACCATACTAGCTGCCTGTGTTCCCATGCCGTTTTGTGTTATGCTCAAGTCCAAGTAGACTATAATTTTAACCCACGGCAATTGATCTTTAGAAACCTTTTGCACGCGTATTGTTATAGGCACAAGTTTGCCAAGAACTGTCGTGATTAAAGTAAGGCTAATTTAAGAATTCTTGCTTCCTTTGTAGACGTCGCTAGTATCTGGAGTATCAGCACATTTGTTGGGTTTATTTAGCTTGGCTCAAAATGGCCGATGAAGACGATGGAGACACTTTGCTTACGGTGGACCCTCTCGTCAAAGTCATCTTCTTGTCTGAGAAAATGAGAGGCGATATTCCTTAGTGAGAGCTACTATGTCTATCAGACATCTCTGAAAGGGTAGGAATCTTGGCACCAAACCGCTGGCGGCCCGCCCAGGAAGCTGTAACACTAACTCTTTTCACCGCAAAACAGCGCGGCAAAACTGTGCATCTAACACAAAGGAATAGAAAGGAGGAGTGGAGACGCACCCGGTTCACAAACTAGCGCTAAAACTAGTAGACAAGGTGACATGTCGATGTCATACAGATTCTGATAACAGACGCCTCATCACGTTAAGGACCATGGCAACATTACATTTAAACCTCCCTCCGCAAAAACACCAGTCTTTCACGTCACGGAGTGGCAAAGAGGCGACTCCGGATGCTGGCCTTTTCAGAAGTAACAAACAGTCTTGTAATTCATGCAGGCCAGTTTTGACTAGCATCGTAATCGAGACCACGCAGGCTCCGTTATGTCTGCCATCAGAAGCGTGCCAGACAACAGTTCTTTGTCGTGGCTAGAGAAAGGCCAATGAACGTAATAACCTTAACCGATCTTTTGACGAAAACTATAGTGTTTGTAAACAAGGAGAAATATTTGTGGAGTTGTGAAGAACCACGATACGTTTTCAAATGACCCTCAACCGTAAACTGGGACTTATTTAGAAACTTCCGACGTTTTTCTAACTGTGTAGTATAACATCACACTTACTTCAAATAGAAAGGAAAGATAACCAGTTCAGAAGTTTGGACACACCTGCAACATCAATTTCGTAGGTTTTTCTTTTAATTCCCTTAAATATATATTTCTTTCATGTGTTTGCCCTTAGACCCTCAATAGTGAAGACATACAGAAACTGATGACCAACACACGATATGTGAGTCCCAACATGGAATAACCATTAACGAGTTATAAACGAAATCAGATCAGTTATTTTTGATGATCTTGTAAGCCTAAGCTCCGCGGTTGAATTGGAAATGACCGCTTTGCACGAGTCTTAGGCATTCTCTCAACGTGCTATTCACCTGAATTTGGGCGGCTTTCTGTAACTGAACGAGTCTGTGAAGGAGTTCCCACATGCTGTGCTCTGTTTGCTGCTTTTCCTGACACTCCTCGGCCGGTCCAGAACTTTCTGTGCCCGAACACATCTTCCAATTGGGTTTGAAAAGGGTCGCGTGGTGTTGGACTTGTTGCCTGGTTATGGCCAGGCCATTTCTTGATGCACCACCTCCATCCACTCCTCCTGGCGTCAGAATAGCCCTCCACACAGCAATGGGAACTGGAGCTGATGTTCCGTTGGGTCAATGTCCTGTTGACCCAAACCAAATATAAGTCCCACTAAGCGCAAAACCAGATGGCTGATAGAGCGAAAAGGTATCACTGCATGACATGTTTGACGCCGCCTTGTTGGCCCAACATTAGGCTCGGCTCTAAGGGGCCCCTTGAATTTCCTGAAATTGATCAGCAGATTGGCAGTTTCCACCCGCAAAACACCTTCTACGACCACCCACCACCTCCTACTTCTCGCCACCGGTATGGGAACCAAGCGAGTCATAGAAGGAAATACATTCGACCCTATACACTCCTTACCTCTGCGCCTCCCTACAGAAAGACACGATCAGGAATTGGAACCGAAACTCTCAAAATATTTTGTATTCTCTTCAGACCAAAGGACAGTTTTCATCACATGCTGCCATCTACCATTGCCGTCGTGGTTTATTGGCCCAAGTCATAGTCTCGTCTTGATGGGGGGTCCTTTTAGTAGTGGTGCCATTTTCTTTGCAGCAATTCAACCGTAGGTGAACCACACTAGATTCACGATCGTTCGGTCATGCCTAACAAACTGCTGAATGACAGTTGATGTTGAATGTGGTCTGTTACTTGGAACTCTAAGAGAGCATATATATTTTGGTGGTGGTAACTCTAATGAACTGTAGTGCCTCTGAACAGTGAGGAGGAACTTCTTAGGGTCTTGTCTCTGCCCTCGGCGTTTTTCATGAGAGTCCCAGTGATCATAGAGACTTAGATGGGTATTTGCGGAGGGCTGCACTTAAAGAAAACTTTCAAAGTTCGGCCCTAGTGAGTAGACCATGGTGTCATCGTTGATCGTTTGCTTGGTTGTTCTGATTGAGCTGTGTTCTTGCCATAATATGCGACTTAGCCAGATTTGGTAATGGAGGACTCATCTCTTCTATACGCCGAGCCCTCCCTTGCTCACAGAGCAATATCTGATGGCTCATTACAAAAAGCAAAAACGACCAATTTTGTGGAACAAATGGGGTCGCGAGGTAAATTCAAAGGTAAATTCCAACCAAATATACTGGGTTACAAGGCCAGACCTTGAGTTAATTGAAATGCCTTCCCAGCGTTTACCTACGTGAGTGAAGCTGGTTTGGAGTCCAACGACGACATGCTTCCATAAAGTGATGTGCCAAGCTGTGCATCGAGAGCGCCCAAAGGGTGGCTTCGTTGAAGGCATCTGCGAAATATTATTCTTTTGAGATAGCTTTGGTTACTCTAGGTCCTGGGCTGGCACCCCGAAAATAAGAGTTGTATGCCTTCATCCATGAGACAGTGAAGCCAAAAATTTTCCCGGAACTTGCAAAGGTAGACCAGACCTTTCAGTGTTTCGTTGTTTTAAATTGGTGCGGGCTAACAGTTGCATCGGCACCAGGCCGGTACAGAAATTGCTTATGAATCCGCATGGTAGCATTGAACCAGCTGAAGCGTGGTGTCGTAGCAGCTCAGCGTTCCCCCTGTACACTGCCAACCAGGAGAGCCCAAGGTTTAGCATTTTCTAGAAGTTTTTGAGAATATTGCAGTGTTTTACGTTGAGTGCTAGTCACCGTGTATTTATGATGTCCGAACAGACACACATCACCTCTAGACCCTCTCCCACGGCCTCTTGAACTGGACTCTCTCCCGATCCCCACAAAACCCAGCCACCAGTGGTCTGGCCAAGCCTGGGTAGGGATGTATATTTTGTCATTGTTATGGAGGGTTTGATGTGCCTGGTATTATTCCCTAATTGACCCTGTACGTCTCTATTCTCCTCTACATCATTACTTCCCTTTGTTCCCTCCTACCGACACCAGTGGCCCCACGTAACATCCTAACACACCAAGCATCCTGGGCAGCTCGTAAGTTTCTCAAAGCCCCTCATTGAGACCATGGGCATCTGCTTCCCCCCTCTGTTCACCCACTCATAGTGGTGTGTTTGCACTAAAGCAGAGCCGCCCTTCACTAGAGTCCACATGGCTGAGCGCCCAGGCCCTCCCACAGAGAACCAGAGGCGGAGTGAGTATTATGTATCGGCAGCCGGTCGCAGGGATGCGGCCATCTGTGTGTGAGCATGCTTATCCCCAGCCGTGATCAGTGGCTCGAGTGCAGTGCAGCTGCGGTAGTGGCGTCACAGGTTGTCAGACTCAACAGTTGCTGGGTTATCCGATTCTACTTGTGTGTTGCTGCCCTCTTATAGGCCGCTTGACCGACGCGGCTGCGGTACCAACTGACACATTTCTGCCTACGTCGTGTGTAGATGCCAGCCGTCCCGGTTGTTGTCAGCTCGGCGGTTGTGATTCCTCAGAATCATTAAGGTTTTGGTTGGTTGGGGTTGGCGAGAAAAGCTGGCTGCCTCAATTGGTCAAACCATGCATCATGTCTTCTGGTAAACCTCTTGAGGCGTGAGAGCCAGCGCCGCCGCTCGAACCGAGAGTGAGTACCTGGCAGCCCGAATTTGAGCGTCCAACTCTGCGGGAAAATACTGTTGCCCGTTTGAGAAACCCGCAACCTACTCCAAATGAAAGTCCCTGAGACTCTCTGGCCGCTTCCCGGTGCGCCTCCCGCTTGTACCCCTCCCCTTGTGAGTATCCGTTTCTCCCTATATGTACAACACCCTTCCCTCTGACCCCTCCCGTCTGAACATGAATTCGCTGACACTGTCTCTACCCATGCGCCCATAACACTTCCAGCACAACGGTACTTGCGATGCCACGGATATCTCGATAGTGCTTCAATCGAGTTTTAAATGCCTGTCGTTGATCTCGCATGGTGCTGGCTGCTTTGCCGAAGTCGAAACGTCCGGATCTGCTACCAGTGCTGTGGAACCCAGCCTTGGTCTTCTGAGTCTTGTCGGCTGTGTAACTGACTTAATTATAATATCTGGAGTATTGTGGTCTTTCTCGACCTAGTGTCAGTAATGTTGGTTTTTGTTCGTAAGGCACCGTCAACGGTGTTATAGACTGTATTCATTGATTAATCGATGAAAGGGTCTGCTTCATTGTTGGGTGCCAAAGCAGCCAGGGCTCGCGATGACACAATGGACCTATTGCTATTCTTGGTTTTGACATTAGTTTTCTGCTGGGTTCCTCCAGAATACTCTTCCACCTCAGGGGGTCCTGGCTGCCCTGCTGTGTTACTTCGGTCCCACACTCAGCTCCGCCCTCGAACTCAAGCCTAGACCAGTCATCAGCCATCCCTCCGGACTCTGCCAACGCGTCTCTTTTCTACCGGACGAAAGGGCACACACAACCCTCCTACCCCCGAACCGCGTCCTCATGCCCACCCGAGGTGTTACCGCCAGACATACGAGACACTCAGGCATGATGCCTCCTTGACCCCGACCGGTCCGTAACGGACAACCACGCCTCGAGTCCATAGATGACACCCGACACTCGAGAACTCCACCTCCTGGTGCTCTGGATCCCCTCACACAACGGGTACCTTCGCTCCACAACTTCACTAACGAGCGTATGGACGGGTAGCCTCTGTGCCGATTATCCGGTAGGGGG
>NW_019944071.1:0-12669 GCF_002910315.2 Salvelinus sp. IW2-2015
GGCCTACAGGACGGCACTCACCCTGCCAGGGTACAGGACTGATACTACACCTGCAGCCTGATAAACTACCCCTGAAGGATACAGGACTGACAACTAAACCACGCAGACCTACAGGACTGATACTACCACCCCTGCGGACCTACCAGGGACTGACAACACCCCTGAAGGACCAACAGGCTTGCGTACATTACAGCCCTGCAGTGACCTAAGACGACACTACCTCCTGTAGGACATTAACAGACTGACCATACACCCTGCACGACCTACAGGACTGACACTAAATCCCTTGCGGACCTACAGACTGACACTAACCCTGCAGGGCTACAGGACTGACATACACCCACTACAGCAGGACGACGCACTACACCCTGCAGGCCTACAGGGCTGAGCACTAAAACCTGCGGACTAACAGGCTGACACTACACCCTCGCAGGACCATACAGGATGACACTACACCCTGCAGACCTACAGGACTGCAATCTACCCTGCAGGACGGACACTACACCCTGCAGACCTACAGGAGGACACTACACCTGCAGCGCCTACAAGGACGGACACTACCCCTGCAAGGAGCTACAGGACTGATACTACAACGCCGGCAGGACTACGATACTACACTGCAGGACCTCCAGAGATGACCTACACTTGCCAGCGACTACAGGACTGACATACACCTGCAGGACCTAGAGGCTGACACTACCCACTGACAGACTACAGGATGGACACTACACTTGCAGGACTCAGGACTGACACTACACCCGCAGGACCTCAGGACTGACACTAACACCTGCAGGACTACAGGACGGACACTACACCCTGTAGGAACATACAGGATGAACACATCCAGGCCCAATTGATGCGCGTGACACACTATATCACCAGCTGCGATACGGAGCTCTTAATATCGCCAGGACAAACCCCTACACCCTGTAGGAATACAGGGGACACTACACCTGCAGGACCTACAGACTGCCACTACACCTGCAGGACCTACGGACTGCCACTCCTGCAGGACATCCAGGAAGAACTACACCCGCGGACCTACAGGACTGAACTACACCTGTAGGATACAGGAATGACCACGTACACTGTAGGCATACAGGACTGCATAAACCCTGCAGGACATATAGCAGGACTGATCTACAACCCTGCAGGACTACAGACGGCCACTACACCCTGGCAGGACCTACAGGACGGAACACAACCTGCAGGACCTACAGGATGATCTACACCCTGCAGGACTGATACTACACCGTGCAGCGACTACAGGACTGACACTACACCTGCAGGAGAGCTGCTTTACCAGCAATAGGAGTTGTAGAGGCACAGGAGAAAGAGGGAATAAACAGATAATAGAGAAAGACAGAGAGAGATGGGGGGGCTTTATACTAATCATAGTGACACATAACACACTGGTACCATTATCCTCGAGGAAAAAGAGGATTGTGTCTGGTTTTAAACAATCCTTATCAGGGAGGTGAGGGAGAGATGGAGGGATGGCGGGAGAGAGGAGAAAGGCCCTGGGACCTACTGTGTGTCTCCCTCTTCTCTGGAATAGTTGCCAAGCTCACATGAAAATGGATGGAATGGAGGGAGAGGAGAGAGGATTCGAGAGATCCTCATTTGGCTGGATCAACAGAAGAAGCCAGAAATATGGGGAAAACAGGAGGAGTCTATTTGTAAAAACCGGAGCAGAACAGAGAGGGGAGAGCAAGTTTCCTATGTGCACTTAATAGACAGATCATCCAGGGTGATTGTTTTTTTTATTTTTAACTAGGCAAATCAGTTAAGAATACCTTCTTCATTTACATGAATAGGCCACCGAGGAACGTGGATTACCTGCCTTGTTCAGGGGCAGAACAACAGATTTTTTTCATGTCAGCTCTGAATTCGATACCAGCCACTTTCGGTTACTGGCCAACGCTCAAAATAGCGATTTTACATACTATCACTGTACAGCTGATGACATTCTCGAATGGTTCTGTATGAAAAAAATGTTGTGGCCGATGTAATGTTGCATGTATCGCATAGGGCCTGTAGCAAGTGATACATGTTAGCATAGGGCCTTGTAGCAAAGTGTGCATTTATAGCATAGGGGCTATAGCAAGTGATGCATGTATAGCATAGGCTGTAGCAAGTGATGCATGTATAGCAGTAGGCCTGTAGCAAGTGATGCCATTATAGCATAGGGCCTCAGCAAGTGATGCATGTATAGCAAATAGGGCCTGTAGAGTGAATGCTTTATGATAGGGCCTATAGCAAGTGATGCATGTATAGCATAGGGCCTGTAGCAAGTGAATGCTTTGATAGCATAGGGCCTGTAGCAAGTGATCATGTCGTATCAAGGTGTTTACTCATACTGACGTGTCTGTGACGTGACTGACTACGAGGCCTGGGATGGCTTTCAAGTTCTTTTCCAACCCGCCAATGCCGTTTATATAACCGCACAGAGAGAGCAGGGGGTAGCCGAGGGCAAATACACAAACACTATCTAAACGCGCTAGCTAGCTAACTCTACTCGTCAATTATCCATGAGCCAAGGAAACACAAGCCTGCATGCTGTGCTGCTCTAACGTACTAAGGTCTAAGTACTACGGTTAATAGTTAAGGTCTACGTACTAAAGTCTAAGTCTAAGGTCTAACGTGCTAGGTACCTAGTTCCAACAGGTGCTGCTCTACGTAATAAGGTACCTAGTTTAAGCCACGGTCTTGCTCTAACGTGCTAAGGTACCTGTTTACCAACAGGTGCTGCTCTAACGTGCTAAGGTAACCTAGTTTACCAAAGGTGCTGCTCTAACGTGCTAAGGATCCTAGTTTACAACAGTTGCTGCTCTAACGTGCTAAAGACTAGTTTACAACAGGTGCGCTCTACTGCTACGGTACCTAGGTTTTATCCAACAAGGTGCTGCTCTAACGTGTAAGACACTAGTTTACCAAGGTGCTGCTCCTCAACGTGCTAAGGTTGTTTAGCCAACAGGTGCTGCTCTAAGTGCTAGGTACTAGTTTCCAACAGGTGCTGCTGTAACGTGCTAGGTAACCTAATTTTACCAACAGGTGCTTGCTCTAACGTGCTAGGTACTAGTTTTCCAACAGGTGCTGCTGTACGTGCTAAGTAAGGTGTGAATGATATGCCTTTCATTTGCTGAAGCTGGTTCAATAAGCAAGAGAGAGTTTAGAACTGTGTGTGCTGTCTGTGTGATTTCCTCTCAGCGGACCACCGTTAAACCATTTCTTCTGTGTGCGACCCTCACGTCCCAGGCTTAATCACCACTATGGGAATGTTAATTTCACCCCCTTATTATTCCACATTGGAACATTTGTGTTCAGCTATGTGTTTCTTTGTTTTTCATTCGCTTATTTTTTTCTCTCTCCCAAAAATAATGGAGCTGAAGTATCTCCCAGGGGTCTAATCTCAAACACCAGTATTTTACAAGCTGATAGGGGGGGGGGTGAAATCTGAGTGGGAGGGGGTGGAGGAGAGAGAGAGAGAGAGAGGCGTTTAGTACTTCTGAATAAACAACACGATTAAAAAGTGATAACACAGTTTCCCCAGAGCTTTCCTTTGTGTGGTGAACCAGGGGGGGGTCTGTAGTGTGGGCAAAGGAATGGCACGGCTCACCCTCCTGGAGGGGGTCCATTGTTGTCACAGCTCCTCAAATTCTCTCTGGGAAATCGGAAATTACGAGGAAGATACAGACAGCGCTGCACTCAGGGCTTGTGAAGTGGGCAACGTTGCAATGGGGAATCACCAGAAAAGGAAGGACACTATGAAATTGTGTGTGTGTGTGCGTGCTGTGTGCCGGTGTGTGCGTGTGTGTGTGTGTGTGTGGTGTGTGTGTGTGTGTGTGTGTGTGTGTGTGTGTGCGTGCGTGGTCGTGCGTGCGTGCGTGCGTGCGTGCGTGGTGCGTAATGCAATTTCAGTAATAAACGGGCATGTGCATTTCAAGTGTAAAGTACTGGTTATTTTCTGGAGAGGTCGCAGGGGAATGTATAGCCATCTCCTTCTCCACAGACTCCTCTCTCCTGTGATGAATACAACGATACGGAACAAAATGGATAACATGAAATATTAAACATGCTAATTTCTGGATGTCTAGAATTAGACACATTCCAACAAAGTTCTAAAACGTATGACTCTGGGTAAATCCAGTGTTGTGATGTGACCAATATTAAGCGTTTTGCCGTGCACATTAATAGATAATCAGTACGTATGCTATTTAGTCTACACCTGCACTTTATGAAAAAATTTTTTTTTAATTTCACCTTTATTTACAGGTATGCAGTTGAGCAAGTTCTCATTTCCAAACTGCGACTGGCCAAGATAAAGAAATCGTGTGAACAACACACATAAGAGTTACACATTGAATAACAAACGTACAGTCAATAAACAGATAGCAGAAAAAGTAATATGAACAGTGTTACAGTGTGTGCAAATGGCGTGAGGAGGTAGGCAATAAATAGGCCATAGTAGCTGTCACGCCCTGACCTTAGAGATCCTTTTTATGTCTCTATTTGGTTTGGTCAGAGTGTGATTTGGGGTGGGTATTCTATGTTCTATTATTTGTATTTCTATGTTTTGGCCGGGTAGGGTTCTCAATCAGGGACAGCTGTCTATCGTTGTCTCTGACTGAGAACCATMCTTAGGYAGCCCTTTCTCCCACCTGTCTTTGTGGGARGTTGACTTTGTTTGTGGCACATAGCMTTAAGCTTCACGGWTTGTTTTGAAWTGTTTATTGTTTGGTCGGCGTCGTTTCWAATAAAAAGAAAMTGTACGTTGACCACGCTGCACCTTGGTCCACTTYATTCAACAGCCGTGACAGTAGCGAAGTAATTACAATTCAGCAAGTTAACACTGGAGTGATAGATGTGCAGATGATGATGTACAAGTAGAAATACTGGTGTGCAAAAGAGCAGAAAACTAAATAAAAACAATATGGGGATGAGGTAGGTAGATTGGATGGCCTATTTACCGATGGGCTGTGTACAGCTGCAGCGATCGGTRAGCTGCTCTGACAGCTGGTGCTTAAAGTWAGTGAGGGAGATATAAGTCTCCAACTTCAGCGGTTTTGCAATTCATTCCAGTCATTGGCAGCAGAGAACTGGAAGGAAAGGCAGCCAATGAGGTGTTGGCTTTAGGGATAACCAGTGAGATATACCTTCTGGAGCGTGTGATACGGGTGGGTGTTGTTATGGAGACCAGTGAGCTGAGGTTAGGCGGAGCTTTACCTAATATAGACTTATAGAAGACCTGGAGACAGTGGGTCTGGCGACGAATATGTAGCGAGGGCCAGCTGACGAGAGCACTGAGGGGACTGTCACACACACAGGCGCTATAGGTCGTCTGAGAGGACATGCTAGGCAGGTGCCTTTTCTACGATCAATTGTTACTCATTGGGAGAAAATAGAGTGAAAGGGCATGTGGATGTGTAGGATACACACAGAAGACAGCCAAAGACAGTCCCCCCCCGAACGGGAAGACTTAGGTCCTCGTTGACTTACTCACCCGAGAGAAGGCCGAGATAAATGAAGAGCGCTTCCCGAACGAGGCACCCTTTTTTGACTGATTCAGAGCGTGAGAACAAGTTTGGCATGACAACCCCTCCCCTGTGACATGATGGCCTTGATTGAACCATTAATTGTTCTAATGTGACAAGCTGTTCACAAACTCATCTATTTGCATGAACCCACAATCCTGAGAGACATGCACCTTTAGGCCTACACACACACACACACACACACACACACACACACACACACACACACACACACACACACACACACACACACACACACACACCACACTAGTAGCTCTCAATCTCAATTTTAAGGGACTTTATTGGCAGGAAACATATGTTAACGTTGCCAAAGCAAGTGAATAGAAAAAAAACAAAAGTGAAATAAACACATGGACGTTAAACATTACACACTCGCAAAAGTTCCAAAAGAATGAAGACATTTGAAAGTCATATTATGACCATATACAGTGTTGTAATTATAATGCACAAAATATAGGTTGTATTACAATGTGTTTGTTTGCTTCACTGGTTGCATTTTACTGTGGCAACAGGTACAAATCTTGCTGCTGTGATGGCACACTGTGGAATTTCACCCGGTAGATATGGGAGTTTATCACAAATTCGGTTTGTTTTTCAAAATCTTGTGGGTCTGTGTACTCTGAGGGAATATTGTCTCTAATATGGTCATACATTTGTCAGGAGGTTAGGAAGTGCAGCTCAGTTTCCACCACATTTGTGGGCAGTGTGCACATAGCCTGTCTCTCTCTTGAGAGCCAGGTCTGCCTTCGGTGCCTTTCCAATAGCAAGGCGATGCTCACTGAGAATGTACAAAGATTTCCTTAATTTTGGTCAGTCACCGTGGTCAGGTATTCTGCCACTGTTTACTCTCTGTTTAGGCGGCCAAATAGCATCTAGTTTACTCAGTTTTTTTTGTTAATTGTTTCCAATGTGTCAAGTAATTATCTTTTTGTTTTCTCATGATTTGGTTGGGTCTAATTATGTTGCTGTCCTGGGGCTCTGTGAGGTCTGTTTGTGTTTGTGAACAGAGCCCCAGGACCAGCTTGCTTAGGGGACTCTTTTCCAGGTTCATTTCTCTGTAGTTGATGGCTTTGTTATGGAAGGTTTGGGAATCGCTTCCTTTTAAGTGGTTGTAGAATTTAACGTCTCTTTTCTGGATTTTGATCATTAGCGGGTATCGGCCTAATTCTGCTCTGCATGCATTATTTGGTGTTCTACGTTGTACACTGAGGATATTTTTGCAGAATTCTGCATGCAGAGTCTCAATTTGGTGTTTGTCCCATTTAGTGAAATCTTGGTTGGTGAGCGGACCCCAGACCTCACAACCATAAAGGGCAATGGGTTCTATAACTGGTTCAAGTATTTTTAGCCAGATCCTAATTAGTATGTCGAATTTTATGTTCCTTTTGATGGCATAGCAGTAGGCAGAGGTATAGTTTGTGTCGCCTCTCTTGCTCTCTCTCTCACACACCCACACACAAAAAAAAAAAAAAAATTGGTTTCATATTTGATCTAATAATCAATAGAAGCACAAGAAGTCTTTCCCTAAACATTGTGCAAATTTTCTTGAAACAAGAGTGAAAAACCCAGCAATTTTCTCACGAAAAAAAGTTTTGGTRCAGGAAGAGCAACTCAAGCGTTGACTGTCACTATGGATACCATGACTTACGTAGAGTGAGCAGGGAGCCATGACGTCCCTTGGCTGACCTGCTGTACATCCTGCAGGCAAGGATAGTCCCTTTTCTGTAGACAGCACGTCTCGCAGCGGAACCAAGCTTGGGATTGGCTTTCTGCTTTGTTTTGATTCTGCGTTTAACGCATCGCCTCAGAACTAATGTGAAACAACGGTCAGACAGTCCCGTGCGGAATATCCCCCCTTTTCCTCCGCAATATTACCGGAACAAGAGCAATTTATTTTAGTCAGTATATTGTTTGTAATTATATTTAGGCAGACATGTTTGACTTTTTATCTGATATCATTGGACTAATTCCACTCTCTTGACTCTGACCCGGTCTGTGTAAATATAATGCGCTCTGCTGAGTGTGAGTGAATGAGTGTGCTCTCTGCTCTGTATGCGTGTCGTGCATTTTATCCCCCTCAATGAATCGTGCGGACTCGGGCTCTGATGCAAATTGCATCGCCCACTCGCTAGCAGACAAGTAATCGACCTTCGTGCCGGYTTATCCGCCTTTGCGGCGCAAACTATGGGAATGTGACGGCGCAAAGTATGGTTTCAGACAAAATCCTCGAAGCTCGCGACCTTCCGTGCCTCTGGACGCGAGAACGCACGCGAGGGAAGGGAGGGCCAATCTTTATCTGATTGGCACTCACTCATCTCTCTCTCTCTCTCTCTCTCTCTCTCTCTATATTTTTCTTTGACTCACTCACAAACGCACTGACGCATGATGAAATACCCTCAAATAAACAGGAACAGAGCGTATATTACATAGCCTATGCAATAGGCGTTATTGAGTCCGTTACGCTGTGTGGGCAAGTGTGTTGTGTCAATAGAGAATCCTGCTGAGAGAGAGGGAGAGGGAGAGAGAGAGATGGCTTTAACATAAGTTTCACATTGTATTAGTTATATGTAGGCCTACGGGATACACATGGTATACACTGTCCAACGAAATACTTACTTGCAGGTTCCTTCTGGACAAWGAAACAGCAATAAGAAATATACAAATATTACAATATGAACATAATATAAATGGCTCAGTAGAATGTAATAAACATTTTAGCCTAAGAATAATACAGGAAGGCATCACTTGGCTCCCAAGTGGCGCAGCGGGCTACCTGACAACGTTAATCCTCCTCACAGCACACACAACACATGCAAGGAAACATTCACACTCAAGAACCACGCAAGGAAACACAGTTCCGAAGGACCATTTGGTGTTTGGGCTTCCATGGAAAAGAGCCCTCCAGCAGCCTGTCCACTAAACCAATACTATCACCATCTAACTTGCCGTGGTTAACACCCTGACACATACTGTACATGTCAGCTCCTTTCTTTCCTAGCTTCCTTTCTCCTTTCATAGCTTCCTTTCCTCATTCCCTAAATGTCATTTCCTTCGCCCACCTCGCTTTCCTCTCTTTTCCCTTATCCTTTCCTTTCCTGTATCCTTTACTAGCCCCTTTCCTAGCTTACTTTCTTTTGCTCCTTTTATTTCCTATATTTCTTTCCTCGCTCTCTTTCCTAAATAGTTTTCTTTGTCCTCCTTTCCTAGCTTCCTTTCCTCTTGGCCCTGGTTAATCTTAGGAAAGGAGGAGAAAAGGAAACTATGAAAGGAGGAAAGGATTTAGGAACAAAAGGAGGAAATAAAAGGAAGAATGAAAGGAAGCAGGAAATGAGCTAGGAAAGGAGAGGCTAGAATGGGAGATAGAGAAGGAGGGCAAAGTAAGTAAGGGAATTGGTTTTAAATATACTTAAGTATCAAAAGTTAATGTAATTTGGTCCGACCAATCTGATTCCACGCTTCAAGACTGCTTCGATCACGCGGATTAGAATATGTTCCGCATTGCGTCCAACAACAACATTGACGAATTTGCTGATTCGGTGAGCGAGTTCATTAGAAAGTGCATTGACGATGTCGTACCCACAGCAACGATTAAAAAATTCCAAAAACCAGAAACCGTGGATTGACGGCAGCATTCGGTGAAACTGAAAGCGCGAACCACTGCTTTTAACCAGAGCAAGGTGACCGAAACATGACCGAATACAAACAGTGTAGCTATTCTCTCCGCAAGGCAATCAAACAAGCTAAGTCCCAGTACGAGACAAAATAGAGTCGCAATTCAAAGCTCAGACACAAGAGGTTATGTGGCAGGGTCTACAGTCAATCACGGATTACAAAAGAAAAACCAGCCCGTCGCGGACCAGGATGTCTTGCTCCCAGACAGGCTAAATAACTTTTTTGCTCACTTTGAGGACAATACAGTGCCACTGACACGGCCCGCCTACCAAAACTGCGGGCTCTCCTTCACTGCAGCCGAGGTGAGTAAAACATTTAAACGTGTTAACCCTCGCAAGGCTGCAGGCCCAGACGGCATTCCCAGCCGCGTCCTCGAAGCATGCGCGACCAGCTGGCTGGTGTGTTTACGGACATATTCAATCAATCCTATCCAGTCTGCTGTTTCCCACATGCTTCAAGAGGGCCACCATTGTTCCTGTTCCCAAGAAGCTAAGGTAACTGAGCTAAACGACTACCGCCCCGTAGCACTCACTTCCGTCATCATGAAGTGCTTTGAGAGACTAGTCAAGGACCATATCACCTCCACCCTACGGACACCGACTAGACCCACTCCAATTTGCTTACCGACCCAATAGGTCCACAGACGACGCAATCGCAACCACACTGCACACTGCCCTACCCATCTGGACAAGAGGAAACCTATGTGAGAATGCTGTTCATCGACTACAGCTCAGCATTTAACACCATAGTACCCTCCAAACTCGTCATCAAGCTCGAGACCCTGGGTCTCGACCCCGCCTGTGCAACTGGGTCCTGGACTTCCTGACGGGCCGCCCCAGGTGGTGAGGTTAGGTAAACAACATCTCCCCGCCTGATCCTCAACACTGGGGCCCACAAGGGTGCGTTCTGAGCCTCTCCTGTACTCCCTGTTCACCACAGACTGCGTGGCCATGCACGCCTCAACTCAATCATCAAGTTTGCGGGATGAACTAAGTGGTAGGCTTGATTACCAACAACGACGAGACGGCCTACAGGAGGAGGTGAGGGCCCTCGGAGTGTGGTGTCAGGAAAATAACCTCACACTCAACGTCAACATAACAAAGGAGATGAATTGTGGACTTCAGGAAACAGCAGAGGGAGCACCCCCCTATTCACATCGACGGGTCGTAGTGGAGAAGGTGGAGTTTAAGTTCCTCGGTGTACACATCACGGACAAACTGAAATTGGTCCACCCACACAGACAGCGTTGTGAAGAAGGCGCAGCAGCGCCTCTTCAACCTCAGGAGGCTGGGAAATTCGGCTTGTCACCAAAAGCACTCACAAACTTCTCAGCTGCACAATGAGAGCATCCTGTCGGGCTGTATCACCGCCTGGTACGGCAACTGCTCCCGCCACAACCGTAAGGCTCTCCAGAGGGTAGTGAGGTCTGCAGAACGCATCACCGGGGGCAAACTACCTGCCCTCCAGGACACCTACACCACCCGATGTCACAGGAAGGCCATAAAGATCATCAAGGACAACAACCACCCAAGCCACTGCCTGTTCACCCCGCTATCATCCAGAAGGCGAGGTCAGTACAGGTGCATCAAAGCAGGGACCGAGACTGAAAAACAGCTTTATCTCAAGGCCATCAGACTGTTAAACAGCCACCACTAACATTTAGCGGCGCTGCCAACATACTACTCAACTCCAGCCACTTTAATAATGAAATGGATGGAAATTATGTAGAAATGTACCACTAGCCACTTTAAACAATGCCACTTAATATAATGTTTACATACCCTACATTACTCATCTCATATGTATATGTATATACTGTACTCTATATCATCTACTGCATCTTGCCATCTTTATGTAACATGTATCACTAGCCACTTTAAACTATGACTTTATGTTTACATACCCTACATTACTCATCTCATATGTATATACTGTACTCTATACCATCTACTGCATCTTGCCTATGCGTTCTGTCCACTCACTCATTCATTATATCTTATGTACATTTTCTTTATCCCTTTACACTTGTGTGTATAAGGTAGTAGTTGTGGAATTGTTAGGTTAGATTACTTGTTGGTTATTACTGCATTGTCGAAACTAGAAGCACAAGCATTTCGCTACACTCGCATTAACATTTGCTAACCATGTGTATGTGACAATAAAATTTGATTTGATTTGATTTAATTTGATTTAATTTCTACATCTTCGTCGACCTGGACAGGCTTCCGACTCTGTCAATCACCGTATTCTTATTCTTATCAGCAGACTCAACAGCCTTCGTTTCTCAAATGACTGCCTCGCCTGGTTCACTAACTACTTCGCAGACAGAGTTCAGTGTGTCAATCGAAGGGCCTTTGTCCGGACCTCTGGCAGTCTCTTGGGGTGCCCAAGTGTTCAATTCTCAGGCCAACTCTCTTCTCTGTACATATCAATGATGTCGCTTTTGCTGCGGGTGATTCCCTGATCCACCTCTACGCAGACGACACATTCTGTATACATCTGGCCCTTCTTTGGACACTGTGTTAACTAACTCCAAACGAGCTTCAATGTCATACAACACTCCTTCCATGGCCTCCGACTGCTCTTAAACGCTAAAAACTAAAGCGCATGCTCTTCAACCGTTCGCTGCCCGCACCGCCCGCCCAACTAGCATCACTACTCTGGACGGTTCTGACCTAGAATATGTGGACAATACAAATACCTAGGTGTCTGGCTTCACTGAAAACTCTCCTTCCAGACTCATATCAAACATCTCCAATCCAAAATCAAATCTAGAATCGGTTTCCTATTTCACAACAAAGCCTCCTTCACTCACGCCGCCAAAACTTACCCTAGTAAAACTGACTATCCTACGATCCTCGACTTCGGCGATGTCATTTCACAAAATAGCTTGCAATACTCTACTAGCACACTGGATGCAGTCTATCACAGTGCCATCCGTTTTGTTACCAAAGCCCCTTATACCACCCACACTGCGACCTGTATGCTCTAGTCGCTGGCCCTCGCTACATATTCGTCGCCAGACCCACTGGCTCCAGGTCATCTATAAGTCTATGCTAGGTAAAGCTCCGCCTTCATCAGCTCACTGGTCACAATAACAACACCCACCCGTAGCACGCGCTACAGCAGGTATATCTCACTGGTCATCCCAAAGCCAGCATATCCTTTGGCCGCCTTTCCTTCCAGTTCTCTGCTGCCAGTGACTGGAACGAATTGCAAAAATCGCTGAAGCTGGAGACTTACATTTCCCTCACTAACTATTAAACATCAGCTATCTGAGCAGCTACCGATCGCTGCAGCTGTAACATAGTCCATCTGTAAATACGCACCCAATCTACCTACCTCATCCCCATATTGTTTTTTATTTACTTTTCTGCTCTTTTGCACAGCCAGTATCACACTTGCACATCATCATCTGCACATCTATCACTCCAGTGTTAAT
>NW_019944071.1:12694-21808 GCF_002910315.2 Salvelinus sp. IW2-2015
GTACCAGACTATCACCTTTCTGATTGGTACCAGACGTTCAACTGTTCTGATGTGGCTACCCAGACTATTACACAACACTTTCTGTCGATTGTCTGAGTCAGAGGCTGATATGGTATCAGACTATTACACCACTGTCTAAGATTGTACCAGACTGTTCTAATGTGGGTACCAGAACTGTTCTGATGTGGTACCAGACTATACACACTTTCTGATGTGGTACAGACTTTCTGATGTGGTACAAGACTATTCTGATGTGGTACCAGACATTACACGCTGTTCTAATGTGGTACCAGACTGTTCTGATGTGGTACCAGACTGTCTGAGTGGTACCAGACCATTCTGATGTTATCAGACTGTTCATATGGTATCAGACTATTACACACTGTTCTGATGTGGTACCAGACTATGTGTCTATCAGTGTTTGATACCAGTGACGTTCTGACTGTGTACCGACCATTCTGAATGTGTTATCAGACTGTTCTGATGTGGTATCAGACTATTACACACTGTTCTGATGTGGTACCAGACTATTCGGGTGATTGTGGTACAAGGTGACTGTTCTGATGTATTATCAGTCTGTTTCTAGATGTGGTACCAGACTGTCTGATGTGGTACCAAGAGACTTTCTGATGTGGTACCAGACGTGTTCTGATGTGGTACAGACTATTCGATGTGGTACCAGACTATCACACACTATTCTGATGTGGTACCAGACTATTACACACCGTGTCTGATGTGGTACCAGACTTCAGCTGTGACTTCAAATGAAAATATTGTTTAGTTCATCCTGTTGATGGCATCGTGACGTAAGATGTTCTTCCAGTGGTCATTGTCTTGGTCCAGACAGTACAACTCAGAGTCTCTCAGTGTGGCTGCACTAATCTGGCTTTATTATGTCTCCGAGACAAGCTTCTCACAACAGAACACACAAAACTCACATACGCACTGCAGTCGTCTCCTCAGCTGCCTTCCCCGGAGCCTAGAGGCGGCTGGCGGGGTGTGTGACATGGTATGGATCGCATTAGAGGGGAGGTCCCTACCGAGATGCTCCAGGGTTTCTGTTCACAGTTTCTGGGAAAATAAATGGCTTCGTGATGCTCCACACTCTGAGGTTTCAAACGCGAGGCCGCTCCGCCTCACGCATCACCAATGATTGTCCGTGTGACGTGCGTCCTTGTGTCATGCACTGGCACGAGTGGAGACTGTGGCCCTCCTGACTCACTGAATGACTCTCTGTCGCTAATTCAGTAAAAAATAACATGTCCACGTTGTATGATATGGAGGCAGTATGATACTTAGAGAATCAATTATAATGACAAAGCAAAAACAGGTTGTAAGATTTTGCTCATTTATTACAAGTCTTCAGCCCCTTTGCTATGAGATGCTTCAATTCCCTGGGGCAGGCTACCCCCCGGCCACTGAATGGCTGTCAGGTGTTTCACAGAGGAGAGAGGGAAGGAGAGTGAGAGCGAGAGCAGAGCGAGAGGAGAGAGAGAGAAGAGAGAAGAGGGAGAGAGGAGAGAGAAGGTAGAGCGTGTGATGAAAGGCAGGGCGACCCAGACTCGCCCCAGTGAACATTTCATTTCAAGCGGTCTGACACGTATCTCCTCACACACACACAACACATGCAAGGAAACATTCACACTCAAGGAAACCACGCAAGGAAACACAGTTCCGAAGGACCATTTGGTGTTTGGCTTCCATGGAAAAGAGCCCTCTCAGCAGCCTGTCCACTAAACCAATACTATCACCATCTACATGCCGTGGTTAAACCCTGACACATACTGTACATGTCAGCTCCTTTCTTTCCTAGCTTCCTTCCTCCTTTCATAGCTTCCTTTCCTCATTCCCTAAATGTCTTTTCCTTCGCCACCCGCTTTCCTCTCTCCTCCCTTATCTCTTTCCTTTCCTGTATACCTTTACTAGCTCCCTTTCTAGCTTACTTTCTTTTGCCCTTTTATTTCCTATATTCTTTTCCTCGCCTCTTTCCTAAATAGTTTCTGTGTCCTCCTTTCCTAGCTTCCTTTCCTCTTGGCCTGGTTAATCTGAGGAAAGGAGGAAAGGAAAGGAAACTATGAAAGAGGGAAAGGTCTAGGAACAAAAGGAGGAAATAAAAGGAAGAATGAAAGGAAGCAAGGAAAATGACGTAGGAAAGGAGAGGCTAGAATGGGAGATAGAGAAGGAGGGCAAAGTAAGTAAGGGAATTGGTTTTAAATATACTTAAGTATCAAAGTTAATGTAATTTGGTCCGACCAATCTGATTCCACGCTTCAAGACTGCTTCGATCACGCGGATTAGAATATGTTCCGCATTGCGTCCAACAACAACATTGACGAATATGCTGATTCGGTGAGCGAGTTCATTAGAAAGTGCATTGACGATGTCGTACCCACAGCAACGATTAAAACATTCCCAAACCAGAAACGTGGATTGACGGCAGCATTCGCGTGAAACTGAAAGCGCGAACCACTGCTTTTAACCAGAGCAAGGTGACCGAAACATGACCGAATACAAACAGTGTAGCTATTCTTCTCCGCAAGGCAATCAAACAAGCTAAGTCCCAGAGAGACAAATAGAGTCGCAATTCAAAGCTCAGACACAAGAGGTAGTGGCAGGTTCTCAGTCAATCACGGATACAAAAAGAAACCAGCCCGTCGCGGACCGAGATGTCTTGCTCCCAGACAGGCTAAATAACTTTTTTGCTCACTTTGAGGACAATACAGTGCCACTGACACGGCGCTACCAAAACTGGGGCTCTCCTTCACTGCAGCCGAGGTGAGTAAAACATTTAAACGTGTTAACCCTCGCAAGGCTGCAGGCCCAGCAGGCATTCCCAGCCGCGTCCTCAGAGCATGCGCAGACCAGCTGGCTGGTGGTTTACGGACATATTCAACTCAATCCTTATCCAGTCTGCTGTTTCCCACATGCTTCAAGAGGGCCACCATTGTTCCTGTTCCCAAGAAAGCTAAGGTAACTGAGCTAAACGACTACCGCCCCGTAGCACTCACCCGTCATCATGAAGTGTTTGAGAGACTAGTCAAGGACCATATCACCTCCACCCTCCGGACACCCTAGACCCACTCCAATTTGCTTACCGACCCAATAAGGTCCACAGACGACGCAATCGCAACCACACTGCACACTGCCCTAACCCATCTGGACAAGAGGAATACCTATGTGAGAATGCTGTTCATCGACTACAGCTCAGCATTTAACACCATAGTACCCTCCAAACTCGTCATCAAGCTCGAGACCCTGGGTCTCGACCCCGCCCTGTGCAACTGGGTCCTGGACTTCCTGACGGGCCGCCCCAGGTGGTGAGGTGATGGTAACAACATCTCACCCCCTGATCCTCAACACTGGGCCCCACAAGGGTGCGTTCTGAGCCCTCTCCTGTACTCCCTGTTCACCCACGACTGCGTGGCCATGCACGCCTCCAACTCAATCATCAAGTTTGCGGATGACACTAAAGTGGTAGGCTTGATTACCAACAACGACGAGACGGCCTACAGGAGGAGGTGAGGGCCCTCGGAGTGTGGTGTCAGGAAAATAACTCACACTCAACGTCAACATAACAAAGGAGATGATTGTGGACTTCAGGAAACAGCAGAGGAGCACCCCCCTATTCACATCGACGGGTCGATAGTGGAGAAGGTGGAAATGTTAGAGTCCTCGGTGTACACATCACGGACAAACTGAATGGTCCACCCACACAGACAGCGTTGTGAAGAAGGCGCAGCAGCGCCTCTTCAACCTCAGGAGGCTGAAGAAATTCGGCTTGTCACCAAAAGCACTCACAAACTTCTACAGATGCACAATCGAGAGCATCCTGTCGGGCTGTTCACCGCCTGTACGGCAACTGCTCCGCCCACAACCGTAAGGCTCTCCAGAGGGTAGTGAGGTCTGCAGAACGCATCACCGGGGGCAAACTACCTGCCCTCCAGGACACCTACACCACCCGATGTCACAGGAAGGCCATAAAGATCATCAAGGACAACAACCACCCAAGCCATGCCTGTTCACCCCGCTATCATCCAGAAGGCGAGGTCAGTACAGGTGCATCAAAGCAGGGACCGAGACTGAAAAACAGCTTCTATCTCAAGGCCATCAGACTGTTAAACAGCCACCACTAACATTTAGCGGCGCTGCCAACACATAACTCAACTCCAGCCACTTTAATAATGAAATGGATGAAATTATGTAGAAATGTACCACTAGCCACTTTAAACAATGCCACTTAATATAATGTTTACATACCCTACATTACTCATCTCATATGATATGATAATACCGTACTCTATATCATCTACTGCATCTTGCCATCTTTATGAATACATGTATCACTAGCCACTTTAAACTATGCCACTTTATGTTACATACCCTACATTACTCATCTCATATGTATATACTTCTATATCCATCTACTGCATCTTGCCTATGCCGTTCTGTACCATCACTCATTCATATATCTTTATGTTACTATTCTTTTATCCCCTTACACTTGTGTGTATAAGGTAGTAGTTGTGGAATTGTTAGGTTAGATTACTTGTTGGTTATTACTGCATTGTCGAAACTAGAAGCACAAGCTTTCGCTACACTCGCATTAACATTTGCTAACCATGTGTATGTGACAATAAAATTTGATTTGATTTGATTTAATTTGATTTAATTTCTACATCTTCGTCGACCTGGACAAGGCTTCCGACTCTGTCAATCACCGTATTCTTATTCTATCAGCAGACTCAACAGCCTTCGTCTTCAAATGACTGCCTCGCCTGGTTCACTAACTACTTCGCAGACAGAGTTCAGTGTGTCAAATCGAAGGGCCTGTTGTCCGGACCTCTGGCAGTCTCTATGGGGTGCCCAAGTGTTCAATTCTCAGGCCAACTCTCTTCTCTGTATAATTCAATGATGTCGCTTTTGCTGCGGGTGATTTCCCTGATCCACCTCTACGCAGACGACACACATTCTGTATACATCTGGCCCTTCTTTGGACACTGTGTTAACTAACCTCCAAACGAGCTTCAATGTCATACAACACTCCTTCCATGGCCTCCGACTGCTCTTAAACGCTAGTAAAACTAAACGCATGCTCTTCAACCGTTCGCTGCCCGCACCGCCCGCCCAACTAGCATCACTACTCTGGACGGTTCTGACCTAGAATATTGGACAACTACAAATACCTAGGTGTCTGGCTTCACTGTAAAACTCTCCTTCCAGACTCATATCAAACATCTCCAATCCAAAATCACAATCTAGAATCGGTTTCCTATTTCACAACAAACCTCTTCACTCACGCCGCCAAAACTTACCCTAGTAAAACTGACTATCTACCGATCCTCGACTTCGGCGATGTCATTTACCAAAATAGCTTGCAATACTCTACAGCAAACTGGATGCAGTCTATCACAGTGCCATCCGTTTTGTTACCAAAGCCCCTTATACACCCACCACTGCGACCTGTATGCTCTAGTCGGCTGGCCCTCGCTACATATTCGTCGCCAGACCCACTGGCTCCAGGTCACTATAAGTCTATGCTAGGTAAAGCTCCGCCTTACCTCAGCTCACTGGTCACAATAACAACACCCACCCGTAGCACGCGCTACAGCAGGTATATCTCACTGGTCATCCCAAAGCCAGCATATCCTTTGGCCGCTTTCCTTCCATTCTCTGCTGCCAGTGACTGGAACGAATTGCAAAAATCGCTGAAGCTGGAGACTTACATTTCCCTCACTAACTATTAAACATCAGCTATCTGAGCAGCTAACCGATCGCTGCAGCTGTACATAGTCCATCTGTAAATAGCCCACCCAATCTACCTACCTCATCCCCATATTGTTTTTATACTTTTCTGCTCTTTTGCACACCAGTATCACTACTTTGCACATCATCATCTGCAACATCTATCACTCCAGTGTTAATCTGTTAAATTGTAATTACTTCGCTACTATGGCCTATTTATTGCCTTACCCTCATGCCATTTGCACACACTGTATATAAACTTTCTTTTTTTTCTATTGTGTTATTACTGTACGCTGTTTTATTCCATGTGTAACTCTGTGTTGTTGTTTGTGTCGCACTGCTTTGCTTTATCTTGGCCAAGTCGCAGTTGTAAATGAGAACTTTGTTCTCAACTGGCCTACCTGGTTAAATAAAGGTGAAAGAAAAAAAAAAATATATAATATACAGCCTGGATTCGAACCAGGGTGTGTGTAATGACGCCTCTAGCACTGAGACTGACAAGTGCCGACCGCTTGAAATGAAATGGTTCACTGGGGCGAGGTCTGGGTCGCCCTGCCTTTCATCACACAGCCTCTACCTCTCTCTCTCTCTCTCTCTCTCTCTCTCTCTCTCTCTCTCTCGCTCTCGCTCTCGCTCTCACTCTCCTTCCCTCTCTCCCTCTGTGAAACACCTGACAGCCATTCAGTGGCCGGGGGGGTAGCCTGCCCCAGGGAATTGAAGCATCTCATAGCAAAGGGGCTGAARACTTGTAATAAATGAGCAAAAATGTCTTACAACCTGTTTTTGCTTTGTCATTATAACTGATTTCTAAGTATCATACTGCCTCCATATCATACAACGTGGACATGTTATTTTTTACTGAATTAGCGACAGAGAGTCATTCAGTGAGTCAGGAGGGCCACAGTCTCCACTCGTGCCAGTGCATGAAACACAAGGACGCACGTCACACGGGACAATCATTGGTGATGCGTGAGGCGGAGCGGCCTCGCGTTTGAAACCTCAGAGTGTGGAGCATCACGAAGCCATTTATTTTCCCAGAAACTGTGAACAGAAACCCTGGAGCATCTCGGTAGGGTACCTCCCCTCTAATGCGATCCATACCATGTCACACACCCCGCCAGCCGCCTCTAGGCTCCGGGGAAGGCAGCTGAGGGAGAGCACTGGCAGTGCGTATGTGAGTTTGTGTGTTTCTGTTTGTGAGAAGCTTGTCTCGGAGACATAATTAAAGCAGATTAGTGCAGCCACACTGAGAGACTCTGAGTTGTACTTGTCTGGACCAAGACAATGACCACTGGAAGAACAATCTTACGTCACGATGCCATCAACAGGATGAACTAAACAATATTTTCATTTGAAGTCACAGCTGAAGTCTGGTACCACATCAGAACGGTGTGTAATAGTCTGGTACCACATCAGAACGGTGTGTAATAGTCTGGTACCACATCAGAATAGTGTGTGATAGTCTGGTACCACATCAGAATAGTGTGTAATAGTCTGGTACCACATCAGAATAGTCTTGTACCACATCAGAACAGTCTGGTACCACATCAGAACAGTCTGGTACCACATCAGAACAGTCTGGTACCACATCAGAACAGTCTGATAACACATCAGAACAGTCTGGTACCACATCAGAATAGTGTGTAATAGTCTGGTACCACATCAGAACAGTCTGGTACCACATCAGAACAGTCTGATACCACATCAGAATAGTCTGGTACCACATCAGAACAGTGTGTAATAGTCTGATACCACATCAGAACAGTCTGGTACCACATCAGAACAGTCTGGTACCACATGCCAGCCAATCCACAGACCGCCCTGAGAAGGCCAGCCAATCACAGACCCACCTGAGACATGAGAGGCCAGCCAATCACAGACACACCATGTGAGGGCCAGCCAATCACAGACCAGCTGTGAGGGCCAGAACCAACCCTGTTTATACTGTATATAACAGTGCTGATGGTTCCTTCCCGTCTTCCTAGTACAGAGATAAAGGTGCTGGAGAAGGGTATGAATAAGAGTCAGGCATACTGGTGTGGGTGTGTATCTAAACATTGCTACCACCCAATCAAGTACCACTGAACAAATGGGGACTTGACAAGCATGGTGAGGTGGTCAGAGGCTGTGATTGTGATCTGACAGGTTGTAGAGTGCGAGATTATGTCTGCCGTGCTCATACAATGTTAACATTTCTCAGTTCCTCTTCTCTTTTGTTTTGTCTTTCTCTGCTTCCATTGCAGGAACACGTGTCAAATGAAAAGAGCAACAGAGAGATGACCAAGTCGAGTGGGCTCCTATTTCATCCGTTCAGATCTTCACAGGTGCCCTGGAGACGGTACGACCTCGGGGGTCAGTTTGGAATTGGGAGGTTATTTACTAAATTCTGGAAAGTAAAAGGAGCAACGATCGCTCAGCATTAGAAACTCATTATTTTATCAAACACCTAAAAACTTGACGTTTATGGCCTTCGTGTAAACCATATCACCACATTGCTATACTGTATTCTATAGGGCCTCAGGTATAGAAGCTCACCTGATGGCAAACCCAGAGTGCACTGAGCGTGGATTTGTTATCCCAGGCGTAACTCACTCAGGAAACTGCATTCCAGGGGCCTGCAGTCACACTGTCAGTCAGTCAAACCATACACTCATTAGCCATCCAATCAGTTAGTTAAATGTTCAACAATTAGTTAGTCAGCCAATCAGTGCACTAAAGCTATGATCTAGCTAGAATCATCATCTAATAGCAGGTTGGGAAGTAGCTGTTATATGTAATCTGATTACAACAAAACTGTAACTGTAATCACTTTTACCAGCTAAAATTTGTAATCAGATTACAGATACTTTTGAAAAACGAAATGATTACTTCTTGGATTGCTTTTACATTCAGAAAAGGATTCATTGTGACACCTTTCTGGTTTCTCAGTGACATTCAATTCAGCGTTGGAAGAAAAGGGGCAAGTTTAAGTAGTTCCACCTGCGCTAGTCTGGCCACCAATCAGAGATCACTATGATGACACACCAAATGATGACACCAATCAGAGACCTCTATGATGACCGTTTTGGGACAGGGTAACTAGTAACGTAACGGATTACACTTAAAAGTAAGCTACCAACCCTGCAAACGCAAGTCTCAACAAAGAGTCTTGAAAACTTCCTCAGCACCCCACATGAGAAAGTACATATTAACCACACTTTAAAAGTTTTTGTGCTCCCTCCTCCCCCTCCATCAATCATTCCCCGCTCCCGCCCGCCCGCCCGCCCCTCCCTCCCGCCCTCTCTCCCTCCATCCCACACTCTCTCCTCCTTCCCCCCTCTCTCCCTCCCATCCCTACACTCTCTCCCTCCCTCCCTCCCTCTCTCCCCTCCA
>NW_019944071.1:22215-28687 GCF_002910315.2 Salvelinus sp. IW2-2015
CGTACACAGTCAACAACAGTTTCTGGTACCACATCTAGGGAACAGCGGTGTAATTAGTCTGTACACATCAGAATAGTCTGGTACCACATTCCAGAATAGTCTCGGTACCACATCAGAAACAGTCTGTCTTACATAGGCTGGATACCACATACCAGAAACAGTCTGGTACCACATCAGAACAGTCGTATCACATTAGTAATCAGTGTGTAATAGTCTGTACCAATCAGAACAGTCTGGTACCACATCAGAACAGTCTGTACCACATCCGTCGTCAGCAACGTGTGGTAATAGTTGATTCCACATCGAAACAGGCTGTCTGGTACCACATCAGAACAGGTCTGGTACCACATCAGAACAGTGCTGGGTACCACATCAGAACAGTCTGTACACATCAGAATGGTCTGGTACCACATCGGAATATGTAAACAGTCTGGTACCAATCAGAAGAACAGTCTGTACCACATCAGAAACAGTTGGATACACATCAGAACAGTCTGGTACCACATCAGAAACAGTGGTACAATCAGTCTGGTACCCACATTCAGAACAGTCTGGTACCAACATCAGACACGTGTAATAGTCTGGTACCACATCAGAACAGTGTATGTCTCGGTACATCAGTCTGGGTACCACATCAGAACAGTGTTTGAACAGTCTGGGTACCACATCAGAACAGGTGATTAGATAGTCTGGTACCAAGTCCAGAATCAGTGTGTAAGAGTCATGGTACCACATCAACGAGTACCACATCAGAACAATGTGTGATAGTCTGATACCACATCAGAACAGTTTGTGAACTCTATCACATCAGGAAAGTCTGGTACCACATAGAACAGTGTATAATGACTAACCACTGGTACCGACTATGAACATGGCTCTGAATTCTCCTCATTACCATATAAGCAGTAGACTGTAGGTATACCGGACAAGGAATGACCCTTTGACATCTCTTTCTTAAATGAATTCAAGAGCAAAGGACAAAGGGTGCACAGTCCTTCCACAGTCCTTCACAACACCAATATCTCACTCAGCCGGCTTTGAAGAAGAAGAACCAGAAGATAAATGAGATGGTTTTAATTCTCAAATTGTATTTCTCTTGAATCTCCTTCCATTTGAAAAACAAAACCAACACACAACAGAGGAAACATCTGAATTGAACATGTTTTTCTATTCAGCCAGTTCATCAACTCTTCAACAGAACAGAAGGTGGAGTGCCTCTCCATTTCCCTCTCTCTCATTTGGTGTGGTGTGTGTGTGTGTGTGTGTGTGGTGTGTGTGTGTGTGTGTGTGTGTGTGTGTGTGTGTGTGGTGAGTGTGTGGGGTGTGGTTGTGTGGTGTTGGTGTGGTGTGTGTGTGTGTGTGTGTGTGTGTGGGTGTGTGTTGTGTGTGTGTTTCACTGGGCAGAGCTCCAGCCAGTCATCCCAATTGATCAGTATCACATGCGCCTACGCAAAGTTTTCTAGAGATGGACCATCTGCTGTGAGAGGAACAACAATGATGTCCACTGGAAAACAGAGGGAGAATTCTGTCCAACCACAACCAGGGCTCAAAACCACCCACCCCCCCTACTTCCTTGCCTATTACTCTCCCTGGTGTGTCTGCAAATGACATTGGATTGGGACAACTGACCTTGTCCACTATTTAGGACATAGCTAGCATAGTAACAGGAAGGAAGGGTAGAACCATCAACCCTGCAGACAGTTACATGTGTGCAACAGTTCCTCCTGTGCCATAAAGGTAGAGATCTGTTGGAGAAACAGCACCTTACATACACCTGAGCCTCTAGTTAATAAACAGAGCTTGTTTGATGAGCTGAATCATGGTTGTGAGGTGCTGGGTTTGAACAAACCCCTACTCAATCATGTAGCTTCTCAGGGACCAGAGGCAGCCAATACAGACCCCCCTGAGAGGGCCAGCCAATCCACGACCCCACCCTTCTGAGAGGGCAGCCAATCACAGATCCACCCTGGAGAGGCGCACGACCAATCACAGACCCACCTTGAGAGGGCCAGCCAATCACAGACCCACCATGTGAGGCCACCAATCACAGAACCACCCTGGAGGGCCAGCTCAACCCTCACAGACCCACCCTGTAGAGGGCCAGCCAAATCAACAGATCCCGACCCTGAGAGGGCCAGCCAATCACAGACCCACCTGAGAGGGCCAGCCAATCACAGACCCAACCATGTGAGTGCCAGCCAATCACAGACCCACCCTGAGAGGGCCAGCAATCACAGACCCACCTTGCAGAGGGGCCAGCCAATCACAGACACCCACCATGTGAGGGACCAGCCAATCACAGACCCACCTTGAGAGGGCCAGGCCCAAATCACAGACCCGCCCTGACGAGCGGCCAGGAGCCAATCCCTACACTCTCTCCCTCTCTCCCTCCCACTCTCCCTCCCTCCATCATTATTCTCCGTCCCCTCCCTAAATAGTTTTTCAGTTGACTGTTTTGTCATTGGCTCAGTTCTATTCCCAACTAGTAAATAAGCATTTGTTTTGAATCTCTGTTGCATTTGCATGTGAAGCAGTAGAAACACCAGACAGTAAAACTATCCCTGGGTTCTCTGTAGACACACAGACCCCGGGTAGACGTCACAGAGAAGAGAGGGAATACTGTAGGGAGGAATAGAGGGAAAAGAGGGAGAAGTGCGGAGAGGACAAGCCACAATATCAGGCAGTAGAAGAGGGAGTCTCAGCAGAACTTTAATGACCCACAATGTTTTTGACCCTTAATGTTACGAACCATAATGTTATTATAACCCATATTTATATGACCCTTAATGTCACTACCTATACTGCTATGACCCACATGAGTGAGTGAGTCTTTGATTGAGCCGGTGACTGAGTTGACTGAGTGGAATAGTTTTCGTTTTGTTGCTCGTGGTCACACATACTGTGGATATACACTCACCAGACAGTTTACAAGGTACACCAATCGAGTACCGGGTCGGACCCCGCCCCTTTGCCTCCAGAACAGCCTGAATTCTCCGGGGCGTTCTACAAGGTTTCGGAAACGTTCCACAGGGATGTTGGTCCGTGCTGATGCGATGGCAGTAACTGAATACCTCGATGCCTTTCTGCCTGCTTTATTCTGTATAGCAAGCCACGGCCACGTGACTCACTGTCTGTAAGAGGCGATAGATTTTGGTGAACTGGGTGGTGTACCTGATAAACTGTACGTCGAAGAAATGTACAGGCTAGTACCTCAAATTGTATTTCTAGTCCTATTTTCCCACTCATAATCCTCCGTCGTGAAAGGTTCCTCAGCGCCTCACTCACGAACTAAGCAACAACGGAATTCCGGTGACTCGCGTACATACGTGATCGTGTGTGGTGGTGACCCTCACGCCGGTTGCCTTGTCAACCCCAATGCCTGCCATCTCCCTTTTTCACTCACCCACTATGAGAAAGCATCCCACCAACGCAGGCAGCAGCGGTGAACAGAACGGAGAGAGGGGAGAAATCATCCCGCCGACGCAGGCAGCAACAGTGAACAGAACGGAGAGAGGGGATAGCATGTGTTTTAACCGTGGTGCGGTGGAAAGCCCATAGAGAACACGTCTACTGGTGTGGTGGAACTGAAGAGTTCAGAACAGACAACCCTCTGTACAGAACCCTGGTCTCTCTCTCTCTCCTGTATAGGGTCTATGTAGAACACGCTTCAAAGCCTCCCTGAGCCAACCCAATATCCTGTCCCCCGCAGCACCTCGTCAATATCCTGTCCCCCGCAGCACCTCGTCAACCCTTCTTCTTTGGTGACGATATCTGTGTGTACATTTTTATTTACCTTTATTTAACTAGGCAAGTCAGTTAAGAACAAATTCTTATTTTCAATGACGAACTAGGAACTGACGGCCATTTCCAGCCTCCATTTCCAACCTTTTCTCACCAGATATTATCAGAATCTGTGTTTCAGAAACTCATTGGTTGAATGAGTTGCTTACTGGTAACCTGCCTTGTTCAGGGGCAGAACGACAGATTTTTACCTTGTCAGGACTCGATCTTGCAACCTTTCGGTTACTGGCCCAGTTCTCTAACCACTAGGCTACCTGTCGCCCCAAATGTCTGTGTGTGCTCGCTTACATGAGTGTGTCCATACATATGTGTATCAGGTCTATCAAACACGTCGTTATAGCTGCCAAAACAACATGAGATGAATGGGGACCATGACGGCCCCTGGGGTTATTGCCATGGATACAGGGAAAACAACAACGGTACCTAATGAAAAGCAGCATTCAGCTGACTGACTGGTGGGAACTCACTGACAGGATGCCTGGGGAAATGACTGACTGGTGGGAACTCACTGACAGGANTTATACTGTATATAACAGTGCTGATGGTTCCTTCCCGTCTTCCTAGTACAGAGATAAGGGTCTGGATAAGGGTATGAATAAGAGTCAGGCATACTGGTGTGGGTGTGTATCTAAACATGCTACCACCCAATCAAGTACCACTGAACAAATGGGACTTGACAGCATGGTGAGGTGTGCTCAGCAGGCTGTGATTGTGATCTGACAGGTTGTAGAGTGCGAGATATGCCTGCCGTGCTCATACAATGTTAACATTTCTCAGTTCCTCTTCTCTTTTGTTTTTGTCTTTCTCTGCTTCCATTGCAGGAACACGTGTCAAATGAAAAGAGCAACAGAGAGATGACCAAGTCCGAGTGGRCTCCTATTTCATCCGTTCAGATCTTCACAGGTGCCCTGGAGACGGTACGACCTCGGGGTCAGTTTGGAATTGGGAGGTTATTTACTAAATTCCTTGAAAAGTAAAAGGMGCAACGATCGCTCAGCATTAGAAACTCATTATTTTATTCAAACAACTAAAACTTGACGTTATGGCCTTCTGTAACCATATCACCACATTGCTATACTGTATGTCTATAGGGCCTCAGGTATAGAAGCTCACCTGATGGCAAACCCAGAGTGCACTGAGCGTGGATTTGTATCCCAGGCGTAACTCACTACAGGAGAACTGCATTCCAGGGGCCTGCAGTCACACTGTCAGTCAGTCAAACCATACACTCATTAGCCATCCAATCAGTTAGTTAAATGTTCAACCAATTAGTTAGTCAGCCAATCAGTGCACTAAAGCTATGATCTAGCTAGTAATCAGTCATCTRATAGGCAGGGTTGGGAAGTAGCTGTTATATGTAATCTGATTACAACAAAACTGTAACTGTAATCACTTTTACCAGCTAAAATATTGTAATCAGATTACAGATACTTTTGAAAAACGAAATGATTACTTCTTGGATTGCTTTTACATTCAGAAAGGATTCATTGTGACACCTTTCTGTTTTCTCAGTGACATTCAATTCAGCGTTGGAAGAAAGGGGCAAGTTTAAGTTAGTTCCACCTGMGCTAGTCTGGCCACCAATCAGAGATCACTATGATGACACACCAAATGATGACCACCAATCAGAGACCTCTATGATGACCGTTTTGGACAGGTAACTAGTAACTGTAACGGATTACACTTAAAAAGTAAGCTACCCAACCCTGCAAACGCAGTCTCAACAAGAGTCTTGAAAACTTCCTCAGCACCCCACATGAGAAAGTACATATTAACACATCTTAAAAAGGTTTTGTGCTCCTTCCCTCCCTCCATCATCATTCCCCGCTCCCGCCCTCCCATTCTTATTTTCAATGACGGCCTAGGAACTGACGGCCATTTCCAGCCTCCATTTCCAACCTTTTCTCACTAGATGTAATCAGAATCTGTGTTTCAGAAACTCATTGGTTGAATGAGTTGCTTACTGGTAACCTGCCTTGTTCAGGGGCAGAACGACAGATGTTTACCTTGTCAGGACTCGATCTTGCAACCTTTCGGTTACTGGCCCAGTGCTCTAACCACTAGGCTACCTGTCGCTCCAAATGTCTGTGTGTGCTCGCTTACATGAGTGTGTCCATACATATGTGTATCAGGTCTATCAAACACGTCGTTATAGCTGCCAAAACAACATGAGAACATCAAATAATGCATGCAGAGCAGAAGTAGGCTGATACCCGCTAATTATCAAAATCCAGAAAAGAGACGTTAAATTCTACAAACACCTAAAAGGAAGCCAATCTCAACACCATTCATAACAAAGCCATCACCTACAGAGAGATGACCTGGAGAAGATCCCTAAAGCAGCTGGTACTGGGTGTCATGTTTGCTCCCTCGCCAGCCTCTAGGTCACCAGGCTGCTCGTTTATGGCGCACACCTGTTACCAGCGTTACGCGCATAATGACACTCCCCTGGACTCCATCACCTCCTTGATTACCTGCCTTTTATACGTCACTCCCTTTGATTCCTTCCCCAGTCGTCATTGTGCTGTTTCATGTCATGTCTGTGCGTTGTTCGTGTTTCTTGTTTGTTTTGTTTATTCATTAAATGTATTCACTCTCTGAACTTGATTCCCGACTCCCAGCGCACACATTACACTGGTGCTCTGTTTACAAACACATAACCAGACCCACA
>NW_019944071.1:33141-36760 GCF_002910315.2 Salvelinus sp. IW2-2015
TTCTCCTGTGTAAAACAGCTGTTCTCCATTCATTCTGCCTCAGCACAACTCAGGGGCAGACATCTTTTATCTGTGAGGCTAAGTTAACTCACTACAAGAGAACTGCATTCCAGGGGCCTTGCAGTCACACTGTGCAGTCAGTCAAACCATAACACTCATTAGCCATCCAATCAGTTTGTTAAATGTTCAACCCAATAGTTAGTTCAGCCAATCAGTGCCTAAAGCTATGATCTAGCTAGTTAATTCAGTCATCTGATAGGCAGGGTTGGGAAGTAGCTGTTATATGTTAATCTGATTACAACAAAAACTGTAACTGCAATCACTTTTACCAGCTAAAATATTGTAATCAGATTACAGAACTTTTGAAAAACGAAATGATTACTTCGTGGATTGCTTTTACATTCCAGAAAGTACATTGTGACACCTTTCTGTTTTCTCAGTGACATTCAATTCAGCGTTTGGAAGAAAGGGGCAAGTTTAAGTTAGTTCCACCTGCGCTAGTCTGGCCACCACAAGAATCACTATGATTGACACACCAAATGATGACACCAATCAGAGATCACTATGATGACACAACCAAGTGATGACCACAATCAGAGATCACTATGATGACACACCAAACGGGTTTGATGGATCCTTTTGTCTTCATCTAATGCCTCTTAGTAAGGGGGAAGTAATCCAACAGTAACTGAAAGTAATCAGATTACATTACTGAGCTTGAGTAATCAAACGTTAATTACTATGACCATTTGGACAGGTAACCAGTTACTGTAATGGATTACATTTAGAAAGTAACCTACACCAACCATGCTACTAGGTTCAGTTAGCAACTCATTCAACCAATGAGTTTCTGAAACACAGATTCTGATAACATCTGGTGAGAAAAGGTTGGAAATGGAGGCTACCAATGAGTAACGAGGTAACTAATTAGTCAACCAGTGAATTAGCTGACCAATCAGCATCCTGTCAGTGAGTTCCCACCAGTCAGTCAGCTGAATGCTGCTTTTCATTAGGTACCGTTGTTGTTTTCCCTGTATCCATGGCAATAACCCCAGTGGCCGTCATGGTCCCCATTATCTCATTACATTGTACACAGAGGATATTTTTGCAGAATTTTGCATGCAGAGTCTGAATTTGGTTTTTGAACCATTTAGTGAATTCTAGGTTGGTGAGCGGACCCCAGACCTCACAACCATAAAGGGCAATGGGYTCTRTRACTGATTCAAGTATTTTTAGCCAGATCCTAATTAGTATGTCGAATTTGATGTTMTTTTTGATGGCATTGAATGCCCTTCTTGCCTTGTCTCTCAGATCATACACAGCTTTGTGGAAGTTACCTGTGGCGCTGATGGTCTTGGCAACTGGACCTTTTTTGGAACACCATTATTTTGGTATTACTGAGATTTACAGTCAGAGCCCAGGTCTGACAGAATCTGTGCAGAAGTTCTAGGTGCTGCTGTAGACCCTCCTTGGTTGGGGACAGAAGCACCAGATCATCAGCAAACAGTAGACATTTGACTTCAGAWTCTAGTAGGGTGTGGGTGGGTGCTGCAGACTGTTCTAGTGCCCTCGCCAATTCATTGATATATATGTTGAAGAGGGTGGGGCTTAAGCTGCCTCCTTGTCTCACCCCATGGCCCTGTGGGAAGAAAAGTGTGTGTTTTTTRCCAATTTTAACCGCAGACTTGTTCGTGTACATGGATTTTATAATGTCATATGTTTTTCCCCCAAAACCCCTTTCCATCAATGTGTATAGTAGACCCTCATGCCAAATTGAGTCTAAGGCTTTTTTGAAATCAACAAAGCATGAGAAGACTTTGCCTTTGCCTTTGTTTTGGATTGTTTGTTTGTCAATTAGCGTGTGCATTGTGAATATGCGTTCTGTCATACGATAATTTGGTAAAAAGCCAATTTGACATTTTCTCAGTACATTGTTTTCACTGAGGAACTGTACGAGTCTGCTGTTAAAGATAATGCAGAGGATTTTTCCAAGGTTGCTGTTGACGCATATCCCACAGTAGTTATTGGTGACAAATTTGTCTCCACTTTTGTGGATGGGGGGGGGGATCAATCAATCCTTGGTTCCACATATCGGGGAAGATGCCAGAGCTAAGTATGATGTTAAAGAGTTAATATAGCCAATTGGAATTTGTGGTCTGTATATTTTGTCATTTCATTGAGAATACTATCAACACCACATGCCTTTTTGGGTTGGAGGGTTTGTATTTTGTCCTGTAGTTCATTCAAGGTAATTGGAGAATCCAGTGGGTTCTGGTAGTCTTTAACAGTTGATTCTAAGATTTGTATTTGATCATGTATATGTTTTTGCTGTTTGTTCTTTGTTAAAGAGCCAAAAAGATTGGAGAAGTGGTTTACCCATCTCCATTTTGGATAGATAACTCTTTGTGTTGTTTGTTTAGTGTTTTCCAATTTTCCCAGAAGTGGTTTGAGCCTATGAATTCTTAAATTACATTGAGCTGATTTCTTACGTGCTGTTCCTTCTTTTTCCATAGTGTACAGTGGCCAGAAAAAGCATTTGAACCCTTTGGAAATACCTGGATTTCTTCATAAATTCTGGAGTGGCCCAGTCAGTGGAGTGGCCCAGTCAGTGGAGTGGCCCAGTCAGTGGAGTGGCTCAGTCAGAGTCTTGACCTCAACTCGATTGAGATGCCGTGGCATGACCTCGAGAGCAGTTCACACCAGACCTCCCAAGAATATTGCTGAACTGAAACAATTTTGTAAAGAGGAACGGTCCAAAATTCCTCCTGACCATTGTGCAGGTCTGATCCACAACTACAAAAAACGTCTGGTTGAGGTTATTGYTGCCAAAGGAGGGTCAACCAGTTATTAAATCCAAGGGTTCACATACTTTTCCCACCCTGCTCTGTGAATGTTTATACAGTGTGTTCAATAAAGACATAAATGTATAATTGTGTGTTATTAGTTTAAGCAGACTGTGTTTCTCTACTGTTGTGACCTAGATGAAGATCAGAACAAATTTGATGACCAATTTATGCAGAAATCCAGGTATTACCAAAGGGTTCACATGCTTTTTCTTGCCACTGTATTTCTGTATTGTTTCAGTGATTCACCATAGTGAAGGTGTAGGCTCAGTTTTTCTGGGTCTCTATGTTTTTGGTTGGACAAGTATCTCAATTTCTTTCTTAGGTTTTTGCATTCTTCATCAAACCATTTTGTCGTTCTTGATCATTTTCTTCGGTTTTCTGTTTGACATTTTTAGATTTGATAAGGAAGCTGAGAGATCAAATATACTGTTTAGATTTTCTACTGCCAAGTTCACTATTACAGTGGAACGTTTTGTCCAGGAAGTTGTCTAAAAGAGATTTGTTGTTCCCTAATTGTTTTTTGGTARGTTTCCACACTGCATTCCTTCCATCTATAGCATTTCTTAATATTACTCAGTTCCTTTGGCTTTGATGCCTCATGATTGAGTATTGCTCTGTTCAAGTAGACTGTGATTTTGCTGTGGTCTGATAGGGGTGTCAGTGGGCTGACTGTGAAGTAGTCTACAGTACTACTGCCAAGAGATGAGCTATAGGTGTACCCACCATAGGAGTCCCCTCGAAGCCTACCATTGACTATGTACATACCCAGCGTG
>NW_019944071.1:38160-46336 GCF_002910315.2 Salvelinus sp. IW2-2015
CTTTGTGTGCTACCTATATCCCCCCACTAGAATCGCCATACTTTAATGAAGACAGCTTCTCCATCCTGGAGGGGAAATAAATCATTTCCAGCCCAGGGACAACACCTAAATACCAGAACCGGACAAGAACCTGACACCTCAGCATACAGGGGGACAAACACCTGCCTGGAGTTGACAGCACCTCCCCATATGCCCCCTAGCACACTATGAAACTAACCAACAAAATCGGGTCACAACTCCTGCAGCTCGTCCAACGCTGGTGGATGTGTACTGGTGGTGCTGTGGTCTGGATGTAGGTCCTCTCAGCGTGGGTCCTCTATGTGTAAGTCTGGGAGGGGGCGGGGTCCCGCAGGTCTGGGAGGGTGTCTCGCTGGTCTGGGCAGGGTGTCTATTGATCCGTTGCTCCTGTGTCAAGTGTTGGGGCTGCGTTTGAGAACGATGTCCTTTAGAGTCTGCTGCCTTGTATAGGTGGACCTGGTCATAGAGGCTGTTCAAGTCCAGGGTGGAGTGGTGGGCCAGGTAAACATTTGGTTTTGAGGCACAGTCACAGGAAATACTTGCGTTTACCAGCTGTATGTTAGCAGGGTGGAAGTATTTCCGTGGTAGCAGGGTGGAGATAACCACTTGTGCGTTGGGGAAAGKAGAAGAAGCTTTTTYAATCACTCCCTTGAATRCTGGGGTCACCCTTTCCTGCTGTGCTCTCAGGTYGTTTGTGCCTATGTGTATTATTATGTGGCTRGGTGAMCCTAGTTGGTCCTCAGACAGAAGGTCTAGGGSGCGCTGGGTGTTTGGACACAAGAGTTTAGACACTCTGTGTTTGGGAAAAAGTGTTTTTTCTTGTGTATATTTCCTGTTTGAGTCCATAAGGAGTACAATCTGTGCTTTGTATGTCCTCAGTGGGTGAGGGATGGTAKTCAGGAGGGCTATCAGGGTGGCTGACAGGGGGGGTGCTGATAGGGGGTGGGATCCCCTGGGTTTGGGGTTCTTCGTTTGTCTGTCCCGCAGTGATGTCGACGCTATGGTCAGTGTCTGGGGTGGACTGTTCTGCTGTGGTTTCGAGACTTTTGTCGGGAGCTGAGGTGGGCTGTTCTGCTGGCTTCTCTGCGGGGGTGGCCACATCTCTAATGGGTTGTTCTCTGTTACACGTCATCCCCCTCAAGCTCTTCTCCATCTCCCTCACCCTCTCCCCCAGCAGTCTGATCCTCTCCTCTAGTGCTCTGTTCTTCTCCTGCTCTTTCTCCTCTCTCCTTATCCCCTCCTCTCCTTCTCTCCTTCTCCCCTCCTCTCTCTCTTCTTCTCCCTTCCTCTCTCTCTCCATCTCCCTGCCCCTCTATCTCTCCTTCTCCCCTCATCTCTGTCCTTCTCCCCACCCCTCTCTCTCTCCTTCTCCCCTCCCTTTTGTGTTTTTACGCCTTTTCTTTTCTATGTATTTGTGTTTTCGCTGCTTATTGGTTCCGATGAAAGAGGTCAAATTGTTTGTCTCCCTCCCTTCTCTGTGAGAAAGACTCAGTGTCATGGGGTTTTGAAGCAGACTGGTGCCTTTCAGTGAAACGAGAGGGACGGAGGGGAAACAGAAGGAAAGAGGGATTCATAAACTAGAACCCTGTAAGAGATCGGTCTGATGTAAGAGTAGCTTTGCGCATTGAATATTGAATTGAGATTCTGAATGTCACAATGAATAGAGTTTATAACGTGCGAGAGAAAGCAGAGCTAGTGTGAGTGTGTGTGTGAGAGAGAGAGAGAGAGAGAGAGAGAGAGAGAGAGAGAGAGAACTTAAATTCACACCGGATAAGATAGGAGAAATACTCCAGATATAACAGACTGACCCTAACCCCCAAAACAATAAACAACCAACCGACACGTGAAGCCAACGCAGTGCTCACAGGCAACTAAACATGGACAACTGCCCACAAAACCAACATGGAAAATGGCAACCTAAATAGGCTCCCCAATCAGAGACAACGCTAAACAGCTGTCTCTGATTGGGAACCCATTCAGGCCACCATAAACCTACATATCCCTAGACAATACAAAATCCCCATAGATAACCAAAAAACCCTAGACATGACAAAAAAACCTAGACAATACAAAAACTAAACAAACCACCCTTGTCACACCCTGACCTAGACAAATAATATAGAAAGCAATATAACTAAAGTCAGGGCGTGACAGTAAGCTTATGGAACACCTAGAGAGAGGGGGTGTTCTGTTGTAAGATCTCACAGCAGAACGTTCTCATCCACAACTACACTCTTTAAAAATTACGGGTTCTGCCCATAGGAGAACYCTTTTTGGTTCCAGGTAGAACCCTTTTGTTTCCATGTAGAAAGAACCCTTAGTCAGAGAGTAGAGAGGTTCCCCATGTTAAAGCACCACTAGAAACCAGAAGTKAATTATTCAATTGTAACAAACAGGCAAGTGAGGTCCATTCACATGTTTCAGGGAGATGAGAGATCTTTACTTGTCATGTTACTTATTAAAGGTAGAATCCATGCAGCTGTGGCACGACGCTCAGCTAAGAAAGGAACAGTCACCATGCCCTTCTGAACCCAGCCTTCCTCCTTATTTCGAAATCATCACTGATCTGATCTGGTTGGATTGAWGAAGGTAATAGGCAATAAACATGCATATCACTTGTCCAATCCCTGACATATCAGTGATTCCCTCACATGCGTGAACAGAGTTTTCACCAGGACTGTTATGTGCCTCCTCTCTCTCTTTGACAGGTCATGACAACACCTCCTCCACACTGACTATTAACACATGGGACCCCAGGGGTGTGTCCTCTGCCCTCTGCTGTACTCCCTGTTCAGACCCTTTTAGTCTAGAAGTCCCACCCAACCCCTTTAAGCCTCAGAATTCCCCCATCCCTTTACGTCTAGAAGTCCCCCCACCCCTTTACCTCTAGAAGTCTCCCCACCCCTTTACGTCTAGAAGTCCCCCCCACCCCCTTTACGTATGAAGTCCCCCCCACCCCTTTACGTCTGAAGTCCCCCCACCCCTTACGTCTAGAAGTCCCCCCCACCCCTTTAAGTCTAGAAGATCCCCCACCCCTTTACATATTAGAAAGTCCCCCCACCCCTTTAAGTCTAGAAGTTCCCCCACCCCTTAAAGTCTAGAAGTACCCCCACCCTTTACGTCTAGAAGTCCCCCCACCCCTTACGTCTAGAAGTCCCCAAACCACCCCTTTAAGTCTACGAAGTCCCCCCACCCCTTTACGTCTAGAAGTCCCCCCACCCCTTTTACGTGTAGAACGCCCCCCACCCCTTTAAGTCTGAAATCCCCCCAACCCACCCCTTTAAGTCTAGAAGTCCTCCCACGCCTTTGAGAGAGAGAAACATATGACATTATAAAATCCATGTTTACAAACAACAAGAGTGTGGTTAAAATTGGCAAAAAACACACACATTTCTTTCCACGGGGCCGTGGGGTAAGACAGGGATGCAGCTTAAGCCCCACCCTCTTTAACATATATATTAACGAATTGGCGAGGGCACTAGAACAGTCGGCAGCACCCAGCCTTAACCTACTGGAATTTTAAGTCAAATGTCTACTGTTTGCTGATGATCTGGTGCTTCTATACCCAACAAAGAAGGGCCTACAGCAGCACCTATATCTTCTGCACAGATTCTGTCAGACCTGGGCCCTGACAGTAAATCTCAGTAAGACAAATATAATGGTGTTCCAAAAAAGGTCCAGTTGCCAGGACCACAAATACAAATTCCATCTAGACACCATTGCCCAAGAGAACACAAAAAACTATACATAACTCGGCCTAAACATCAGCGCCACAGGTAACTTCCACAAAGCTGTGAACGATCTGAGAGACAAGGCAAAAAGGACCTTCTATGCTTTCAAATTTTGATAAACTCCCATATTTACTGAGTGAAATACCACAGTGTGCCATCACAGCAGCAAGATTTGTGACCTGTTGTCACAAGAAAAGGGGCAACCAACAAACACCATTGTAAATACAACCCATATTTATGTTTATATATTTTGTACCCTTTTGCACTTTAACTATTTGCACATAATATGACATTTGAAGTGTCTGTATTCTTTTGGAACTTCTGTGAGTGTAATTTTTACTGTTCATTTTTGTTTATTTCACTTTTGTTTATTATCTACTTCACTTGCTTTGSCARAGTTAACATGTTTCCCATGCCAATAAAGTCCTGACATTGAGAGATAGGATATAGAGTGTGTGTGAAAGAGAGAGAAACGGATAGAACTAAAAAGAGATCATTAAATAGTTACTAGGTTTATGAAAGAGAAAAATGTGGAGCTCTACGGAGCTTGCCCAGTAAGACTGATGCTGTTCTTTACTAAAAGGAGAGAAGTGACATCATCGTAGACAGGAAGAAGCTCAGGGAGATCTTCTCAGTTCTAAAGGAGTGCTCATATAAGTGTCATATAAAGATACACCCAGCTGCCGTTCAATGTCAGTCTTACAGTCAAGGGACTACACAGCCAGACGTGACAGTGAGCAGGCAGACAGCTAATAGTTCAGAGGTCACAGAGAGAAAGACACCAAGTCAACAAAAATTGTTTGTCTCCCCTCCCCTTCTCTGTTTGAGGAAAAGGACTGCATCTATTGATTACATGGCGGTTTTGGAAAGCAGAACTGGCGTCCTTTCCAGTGAAACGAGAGGGACGGAGCGGGAAACAGAAGGAAAGAGGGATTCATAAACTAGAAACCCTGTAAGAGATCGGTCTATATGTAAGAGTAGCTTTGCGCATTGAATATTGAATTGAGATTCTGAATGTCACAATGAATAGAGTTATATAACGTGCGAAGAGAGAAAGCAGAGCTAGTGAGATGTGTGTGGAGAGAGAGAGAGGAGAGAGGAGAGAGAGAGAGAGAAGAGAGACTTAAAATTCACACCGGATAAGATAGGAGAAATACTCCAGATTAACAGACTGACCCTAACCCCAAAACAATAAACAACCAACCGACACGTGAAGCCAACGCAGTGCTCACAGGCAACTAAACATGGGACAACTGCCCACAAAACCAACATGGAAAATGGCAACCTAAATAGGCTCCCCAATCAGAGACAACCGCTAAACAGCTGTCTCTGATTGGGAACCCATTCAGGCCACCATAAACCTACATATCCCTAGACAATACAAATCCCCATAGATAACCAAAAAACCCTAGGACATGACAAAAAAACTAGACAATACAAAAAAACTAAACAAACCACCCTTGTCCACCCCTGACCTAGACAATAATATAGAAAGCAACATAACTAAATCAGGGCGTGACAGTAAGCTTTATGGAACAACCTAGAGAGAGGGTGTTCTGTTGTAAGATCTCACAGCAGAACGTTCTCCATCCACAACTACACTCTTTAAAATTACGGGTTCTGCCGCGATAGGAGAACTCTTTTTGGTTCCAGGTAGAACCCTTTTGTTTCCATGTAGAAAGAACCCTTAGTCAGAAGTAGAGAGGTTCCCCATGTTAAAGCACCACTAGAAACCAGAAGTGAATTATTCAATTGTTAACAAACAGGCAAGTGAGGTCCATTCACATGTTTCAGGGAGATGAGAGATCTTTACTTGTCATGTTACTTATTAAAAGGTAGAATCCATGCAGCTGTGGCACGACGCTCAGCTAAGAAAGGAACAGTCACCATGCCCTTCTGAACCCAGCCTTCCTCCTTATTTCGAAATCATCACTGATCTGATCTGGTTGGATTGAAGAAGGTAATAGGCAATAAACATGCATATCACTTGTCCAATCCCTGACATATCAGTGATTCCCTCACATGCGTGAACAGAGTTTTCACCAGGACTGTTATGTGCCTCCTCTCTCTCTTTTGACAGGTCATGAAACACCTTCCTCCACACTGACTATTAAACACATGGGACCCCAGGGGTGTGTCCTCTGCCCTCTGCTGTACTCCCTGTTCACACCCTTTTAGTCTAGAAGTCCCCCCACCCCTTTAAGCCTAGAAGTCCCCCCATCCCTTACGTCTAGAAGTCCCCCCCCCCCTTACCTCTAGAAGTCTCCCCCACCCCTTTACGTCTAGAAGTCCCCCCCACCCTTTACGTATAGAAGTCCCCCCCACCCCTTTACGTCTAGAAGTCCCCCCACCCCTTACGTCAGAAGTCCCCCCACCCCTTTAAGTCTAGAAGATCCCCCACCCCTTACATATAGAAGTCCCCCCACCCCTTTAAGTCTAGAAGTTCCCCACCCCTTTAAGTCTAGAAGTACCCCCACCCTTTACGTCTAGAAGTCCCCCCACCCCTTACGTCTAGAAGTCCCCAACCACCCCTTTAAGCTAGAAGTCCCCCCACCCCTTTACGTTCTAGAAGTCCCCCCACCCCTTTACGTTTAGAAGTCCCCCCACCCCTTTAAGTCTAGAAACCCCCACCCACCCCTTTAAGTCTAGAAGTCCTCCCACGCCTTTGAGAGAGAGAAACATATGACATTATAAAATCCATGTTTACAAACAACAAGAGTGTAAAATTGCGCAAAAAACACACACATTTCTTTCCACGGGGCCGTGGGGTAAGACAGGGATGCAGCTTAAGCCCCACCCTCTTTAACATAATATATTAACGAATTGGCGAGGGCACTAGAACAGTCGGCAGCACCCAGCCTTAACCTACTGAATTTAAGTCAAAATGTCTACTGTTTGCTGATGATCTGGTGCTTCTATACCCAACAAAGAAGGGCTACAGCAGCACCTATATCTTCTGCACAGATTCGTCAGACCTGGGCCCTGACAGTAAATCTCAGTAAGACAAAATATAATGGTGTTCCAAAAAAGGTCCAGTTGCCAGGACCACAAATACAAATTCCATCTAGACACCATTGCCCAAGAGAACACAAAAAAACTATAACATAACTCGGCCTAAACATCAGCGCACAGGTAACTTCCACAAAGCTGTGAACGATCTGGAGAGACAAGGCAAAAAGGACCTTCTATGCTTTCAAATTTTGAATAAACTCCCATATTTACTGAGTGAAATAGCACAGTGTGCCATCACAGCAGCAAGATTTGTGACCTGTTGTCACAAGAAAAGGGGCAACCAACAAACACCATTGTAAATACAACCCATATTTATGTTTATATATTTTGTACCCTTTTGCACTTTAACTATTTGCACATAATATGACATTTGAAGTGTCTGTATCTTCTTTTGGAACTTCTGTGAGTGTAATTTTTACTGTTCATTTTGTTTATTTCACTTTTGTTTATTATCTACTTCACTTGCTTTGGCCAGAGTTAACATGTTTCCATGCCAATAAAAGTCCTGACATTGAGAGATAGGATATAGAGTGTGTGATGAAAGAGAGAGAAACGGATAGAACTAAAAAGAGATCATAAATAGTTACTAGGTTTATGAAAGAGAAATGTGGAGCTCTACGGAGCTTGCCCAGTAAGACTGATGCTGTTCTTTACTAAAAGGAGAGAAGTGACATCATCGTAGACAGGAAGAAGCTCAGGGAGATCTTTCAGTTCTAAAGGAGTGCTCATATAAGTGTCATATAAAGATACACCCAGCTGCCGTTCAATGTCAGTCTTTACAGTCAAGGACTACACAGCCAGACGTGACAGTGAGCAGGCAGACAGCTAATAGTTCAGAGGTCACAGAGAAAAGACACCCCGAGTGAGGTGGAGGTCGAACAGACATGCTATGTCCGACCCCTCAGTGCATTGTGCCGTGCCTACCCCCCCCCCCCCCCCCCACACCCACATACACCCACACCCACATACACACCCCTTTCTCAGTTTGGGTCTACAAGTTCACGAGCACTGGGTCCAGCACAGATCCCTGATAAAAGGTCAAGCACAGTTCGGACACAAGTCTGCAATATTTGGTCGCTAGCCCCGTTATAGGCTTAGGGCAGAAATGTGAAAGGAGTAAAACAAGCTCAACTGGAATGTTTATTGGTTACAGCTGGGCATCATGGGCAGTACGGACCTGAGCTTAAACCAGGAAGTGAGTGTGTGTGTGTAAGAGTGACGAAGACATTAGGGTACTGCATACCGGAGCTTGAAGCCAGAATGGGGTTTCAGCTTGGAGTTGGTAGAGAACGGTATCTATGTGGTCCTGGTCAGTCCCTGATGGAGACCGATGCTGCTGAAGTGGTCTTGGAGGGCCAGTAGGAGGCACTCTTTCCTCTGGTCTAAAACATATCCCAATGCCCCAGGCAGTGATT
>NW_019944071.1:49222-50858 GCF_002910315.2 Salvelinus sp. IW2-2015
GGGACACTGCCCTGTGTAGGGTGCCGTCTTTCGGATGGGACATTAAACGGGTGTCCTGACTCTCTGAGGTCATTAAAGATCCCATGACACTTATCGTAAGAGTAGGGGTGTTAACCCCGGTGTCCTGGCTACATTCCCAATYTGGCCCTCAAACCATCACGGTCACCTAATAATCCCCAGTTTACAATTGGCTCATTCATCTCCCTCCTCTCCCCTGTAACTATTCCCCAGGTCGTTGCTGTAAATGAGAACGTGTTCTCAGTCAACTTACCTGGTAAAATAACGGATAAATATATTTTTTTAAATGTGCCCTGAACAACGCTATTCACTAGATGGCGATGCTAAAAAGGACTAAATGTACTACATTGCCAGAACGTTCAAGTGATTCCACCCATCCCTTTACCTCCATCCCTCCACCTTCATCTCTTTACCTCAAACCCTCCACCTTCACCTCCATCCTTCTACCTTCACCTCCATCCCTCTAATTTCAACCCTTCACCTCAATCCATCCACCTTCGCCTCCATCCCTCTACATTCATCCCTTCACCTCAATCCCTCCACCTTCACGTCCATCCTTCTACCTTCATCTTTTCACCTTAATCCCTCCACCTTCACCTCCATCCCTCTACCTTCATCCCTTCACCTCAATCACTCCACCTTCACCTCAAGCCCTATACCTACATTTCTTCACCTCCATCCCTCCACCTTCACCTTCACCTCCATCCCTCTACCTTCATCTCTTCACCTCAATCCCTCCACCTTCACCTCCATCCCTCTACCGTCACCTCAATCCCTCTACCTTCATCCCTTCACCTCCATCCCTCTACCTTCAACCCTTCACCTCAATCCATCCACCTTCGCCTCCATCCCTCTACCTTCATCCCTTCACCTCAATCCCTCCACCTTCAAGTCCATCCTTCTACCTTCATCTTTTCACCTTAATCCCTCTACCTTCACCTCCATCCCTCTACCTTAATCCGTTCACCTCAAATCCCTCCACCTCAAACCCTCCACCTTCACCTCCATCCTTCTACCTTCATCTTTTCACCTTAATCCCCCCACCTTCACCTTCACCCTCCACCTTCACCTCCATCCCTCTACCTACATCTCTTCACCTCAATTCCTCCACCTTCACCTCCTTCCTTCTATCTTCATCCCTTCACCTCCATCCCGCTATCTTCATTCCTTCACCTCAATCCCTCCACTTTCACCTCCATCCCTCCACCTTCACCTCCATCCCTCTACCTTCATCTCTTCACCTTCACCTCCATCCCTCTACCTTCATCTCTTCACCTCAATCCCTCTATCTCAATCCCTCCATCCCTCTGTCAATCCCTCCATTCCTCTCTCAATCCCTCCATCTCTACATCCTTCCTCTATCCCTCCAAAAAAAAACCTGTTCAGACCTACTGAATAATTGAGGCTGTGAGTTTTAATGAGCTGTAGGCAAACGTCAATCAGTCCAGGTGGTGTTGTGTGTGTGTGTGTGTGTGTGTGTGTGTGTGTGTGTGTGTGTGTGTGTGTGTGTGTGTGTGTGTGTGTGTGTGTGTGTGTGTGTGTGTGTGGTGTGTGTGTGTGGTGTGTGTGTGTGTGTGTGTGTGTGTGTGTGTGTGTGTGTGTGTGGTGTGCGTTGCTT
>NW_019944071.1:50883-71094 GCF_002910315.2 Salvelinus sp. IW2-2015
CCTCCATCCCTCTACCTTCATCTCTTCACCTTCAATCCCTACACCTCAAACCCTCCACCTTCACGTCCATCCTTTCTACCTTCATCTTTTCACCTTAATCCCTCTACCTTCACCTCCATCCCTCTACCTTAATCCGTTCACCTCAAATCCCTCCACCTCAACCCTCCACCTTCACCTCCATCCTTCTTACCTTCACCTCCAATCCCTCTAACTTCAACCCTTCACCTCAATCCCTCCACCTTCACCTCAATCCCTCTACCTTCACCCCTTCACCTCAATCCCTCCACCTTCACCTCCATCCCTCTACTTACATTTCTTCACCTCTATCCCTCCACCTACACCTTCACCTCCATCCCTCTACCTTCATCCCTTCACCTCCACCTTCACCTCCATCCCTCTATCTTCATCCCTTCACCTCCATCCCACTATCTTCATTCCTTCACCTCAATCCCTCCACCTTCACCTCCATCCCTCTACCTTCACCTCAATCCCTCACCTTCACCTCCATCCCTTTACCTTCATCCCTTCACCTCCAACTTCACCTCCATCCCTCTACCTTCATCCCTTCACCTCCATCCCTCTACCTTCACCTCCCTCCCTCTACCTTCCTCCGTTCACCTCCATCCATCCACCTTCACCTCCCTCCCTCTACCTTCCTCCGTTCACCTCCATCCTTCACCTTCACCTCCATCCCTCTACCTTCATCCCTTCACCTCCATCCCTCTAACTTCATCCCTTCACCTCCATCCCTCCACCTTCACCTCCATCCCTCTACCTTCATCCTTTCACCTCAATCCCTCCACCTTCACCTCCATCCCTCTACTTTCATCTCTTCACCTCAATCCCTCCACCTTCACCGCCATCCCTCTACCTTCATCTCTTCACCTCAATCCCTCCACCTTCACCGCCATCCATCTGCCTTCACCTCCATCCCCCTACCTTCATCCCTTCACCTCCATCACTCCACCTGCACCCCTCTACCTTCATCCCTCACCTCCATCCTTCTACCTTCACCTCCATCCCTCTACCTTCATCCCTTCACCTCCATCCCTCTACCTTCTTCCGTCCACCTTCACCTCCATCCCTCTACCTTCATCCCTTCACCTCCATCCCTCTACCTTCACCATCCCTCTACCTTCATTCCCTCACCCTCATCCCTCCACCTTCACCTCCATCCCTACCGTCATCCCTTCACCTCCATCCTTCTATCTTCACAATCCCTCCACCTTCACGTCCATCCTTCTATCTTCATCTTTTCACCTTAATCCCCCCATCTTCACCTCCATCCTCTACCTTCATCTCTTCACCTCAATCCCTCCACCTTCACCCCATCCCTCTACCGTCACCTCAATCCCTCTATCTTCATCCCTTCACCTCAATCCCTCCACCTTCACCTCCATCCCTCTACCTACATCTCTTCACCTCAATTCCTCCACCTTCACCTCCTTCCTTCTATCTTCATCCCTTCACCTCCATCCCGCTATCTTCATTCCTTCACCTCAATCCCTCCACTTTCACCTCCATCCCTCCACCTTCACCTCCATCCCTCTACCTTCATCTCTTCACCTTCACCTCCATCCCTCTACCTTCATCTTTCACCTCAATCCCTCTATCTCAATCCCTCCATCCCTCTGTCAATCCCTCCATTCCTCTCTCAATCCCTCCATCTCTACATCCTTCCTCTATTCCCAGAAAAAAACCTGTTCAGACCTACTGAATAATTGAGGCTGTGAGTTTTAATGAGCTGTAGGCAAACGTCAATCAGTCCAGGTGTGTGTGTGTGTGTGTGTGTGTGTTGTGTGGGTGTGTGTGTGTGTGTGTGTGGTGTGTGTGTGTGTGTGTGTGTGTGTGTGTGTGGTGTGTGTGTGTGTGTGTGTGTGTGTGGTGTGTGTGTGTGTGTGTGTGTGTGTGTGTGTGTGTGTGCGTGTGTGTGTGTGTGTGTGCATTGAGTATCATTATAGTGGCTTGTGAAAGTATTCACCCCCGTTGGTATTTTTCCAATTTTGTTGCCTTACAACCTGGAATTAAAATATACTGTTTGGGGGTTTGTATCATTTGATTTACACAACATTCCTACCACTTTCAAGATGCAAAATATTTGTTATTGTGAAACAAACAAGAAGTAAGAAAAAAAACGACAGAAGACTTGAGCGTGCAAAACTATTCACACCCCAAAGTCAATACTTTGGAGATCACCTTTTGCAGGAATTACAGCTGCAAGTGTCTTGGGTTATGTCTCTATAAGCTTGGCACATCTAGCCACTGGGATTTATGCCCATTCTTCAAGGTAATACTGCTCCAGCTCCTTCAAGTTGGATGGGTTCTGCTGGTGTACAGCAATCTTTAAGTCATACCACAGATTCTCAATTGGATTGAGGTCTGTGCTTTGACTAGGCCATTCCAAGACATTTAAATGTTTCCCCTTAACCACTCGAGTGTTGCTTTAGCATTATGCTTAGGGTCATTGTCTGCTGGAAGGTGAACCTCTGTCCCAGTCTCAAATCTCTGGAAGACTGGAAAAGGTTTCAGTTTCCAGTTTCCCAGTCCCTGCCAGTGGAAAACATCCCCACAGCATGATGCTGCAATCACCATGCTTCACTGTGGGATTGTGTTCTCGGGGTGATGAGAGGTGTTGGGTTTGCACCAGACATAGCATTTTCCTTGATGGCCAAAAAGCTAAATTTTAGTCTCATCTGACCAGAGTACCTTCTTCCATATGTTTGGGGAGTCTCCCATATTCCTTTTGGTAAACACCAAACATGTTTGCTTATTATTTTCTTTAAAAATGTCTTATGGGTGCAATCTCATTAACGGGATGATATGACAACAGCCAGTGAAAGTGCAGGGCGCCAAATTCAAACAACAGAAATCTCATAATTAAAATTCCTCAACATACATGTATCTTATACCATTTTAAAGGTAATCTTGTTGTTAATCCCACCAGAGTGTCCGATTTCAAATAGGCTTTACAGTGAAAGCACCACAAACGATATGTTAGGTCACCGCAAAATCACAGAAAAACACAGTCATTTTCCCAGCCAAAGACAGGAGTCACAAAAAGCAGAAATAGAGATAAAAATGAATCACTAACCTTTGATGATCTTCATCAGATGACACTCATAGGACTTCATGTTACACAATACATATATGTTTTGTTCGATAAAGCTCATATTTATATCCAAAAACCTCAGTTTACATTGGCGCCATGTTCAGAAATGCCTCCAAAATATCCGGAGAAATTGCAGAGAGCCACGTCAAATAACATAAATACTCATCATAAACTTTGATGAAAGATACATGTTTTACACAGAATTAAAGATACACTTGTTATTAATGCAACCACTGTGTCAGATTTCAAAAAGCTTAATGGCAAAAGCACAATATTCAATAATCTGAGCACAGCGTTCAGCCACAAAAAGGAAGCCATACAGTTACCCGCCAAATTGTGCAGTCAACAAAACTCATAAAAAGCATTATAAATCTTCACTTACCTTTGCTGATCTTCATCGGAATGCAATCCCAGGACTTCCACTTCCACAAGAAATGTTTGTTTTGTTCGGTAATGTTCATCATTTATGTCCAAATAGCTATTTTTGTTAGCGTGTTTGGTAAACAAATCCAAAGTCAGAAAGCGCATTCACTAAAAGCTGATGAAATGTCAAAATGTTCCATAACAGTCAGTAGAAACATGTCAAACGATGTATTGAATCAATCTTTAGAATGTTTTTAACATAAATGTTCAGTAACGTTCAACCGGAGAATTACATTGACTTCAGATGTGCGATGGAACAGAGCTCCCTCTCATGTGAACGCGCATGGTCAGGCATGGCCAGGCCATGGTAGACCTGACTATTTCCTGTCTCCTTCAGCCCCACTACACAGTAGAGGCATCAGACAAGGGTTCTACAGACTGTTGACATCTTAGTGGAAGCCGTAGGAAGTGAAAACTCATCCATATTCCACTGTGTGTTCTGTAGGGGCTGTTTGAAAATCGACCAACCTCAGAATTCCCACTTCCTGTTTGGATTTTCTTCTCAGGGTTTTGCCTGCCATATGAGTTCTGTTATACTCACAGACATAATTCAAACAGTTTTAGAAACTTCAGAATGTTTTGTATCCAATACGAATATTAATATGCATATATTAGCAACGGGACTGAGGAGCAGGCTGTTTACTATGGGCACCTCTGTGCACCTTTCATCCAAGCTACTCAATACTGCCCCTGCAGCCATAAGAAGTTAAGCAATGGCTTTTTTTCTGGCCAGTCTTCCATAAATCTAGCTCTGTGGAGTGTACGGCTTAAAGTGGTCCTATGGATAAGTACTCCAATCTTCGCGCTGGCGCTTTGCAGCTCCTTCAGGTTTATCTTTGGTCTCTTTGTTGCCTCTCTGATTAATGCCCTCCTTGCCTGGTCTGTGAGTTTTGGTGGGCGGCCCTCTCTTGGCAGGTTATTGTGGTGCCATATTCTTTCCATTTTTTAATAATGGATTTAATGGTTCTCCGTGGGACGTTCAAAGATTCAGATTATTTTTTTTATAACCCAACCCTGATCTGTACTCTCCACAACTTTGCCTCTGACCTGTTCGGAGAGCTCCGTGGTCTTCATAGTGCCGCTTGCTTGGTGGTACGCATTGCTTAGGGGTGTTGCAGACTCTGGGGCCTGTCAGAAGAGGTGTATATATACTGAGATCATGTGACAGATCACGTGACACTTAGATTGCACACAGGTGGACTTTATTGTGTGACGTCTGAAGGTAATTGGTTGCACCAGATATTATTTAGGTGCTTCATAGCAAAGGGGGTGAATACATATGCACGCAACACTTTTCTGTTTTTTTTTTATTTACATTTTTTGAAGCAAGTTATTTTTTTCATTTCACTTCACCCATTTGGACTATTTTTGTCCATTACATGAACTCCAAATAAAAAATTAATTTAAATTACAGGCTGTAATGCAACACAATAGGAAGAACGCCAAGGGGTGAATACTTTTGCATGGCACTGTAATGGTTGTATGTGTGTACACAAGTAGTATGAAATAATGTGTGTTTGTGAGACAGAGAGAAGCGGTGAAGTATGCCATTCATTGGAGCAACAACGAAACATTGAATTATTCACTGAATCGAATTAGTGTGTGTAACTTAGCTGAGCCCCAACTGAACCCTGAGATATACAGCGGTCTCACATAACTGTCTGCAAACCAGTGTGTGAGTTAATATCTCTAGTGTTGCCTGCATAGTGTTTAGTTTGCCTGAGAGAGAAGAGAGAGAGAGAGAGAGAGGAGGAGAGAGGAGAGAGAGAGAGAGAGAGAGAGAGAGAGAGAGGTGGACGTAGGACAGGCTTCTTAAATGATCCACGATCCAGCGAGTTTTAAACCAGTCTGTATGGATCAATAAGTCATCAACGTTTAGTACAGTATCACACTTCAGCAGGCCTCGATCCTTTAGCCTCCGTTGTCATAATCCGCCTCTCGATTTCTCCTCATCGCTCCTCTCATTTTATCTTCTCCTCTCCCTCCTCCTCCTTCTCATCCTCTCTGCAGTCGCTCCAGCAGCCTGTGGGCTTATAAAGGAGTGTTTATGTGTCCCAGCTATCATTCCTGGAGGGCAGTCAAGCAAACAAACCTGCCTGTGTCCGCTGCATGACTTCCACAGCAGAGAGAGGGAGGGGGAAGAGAGAGAGGAATAGACAGAAGGGTGTGGAGAATTTAAGAAAAGGAAAGTAAGGAGGGGAGGGAGAATAGGAAGGTAGAAGAAGGAGGCGAGAGGGGGAGGAGAATAGGAAGGTAGAAGAAGAAGGAAGAGAGATGGGGAGGAGAATAGGAAGGTAGAAGAAGGAGGAGAGATGGGAGGGAGAATAGGAAGGCAGAAGAAAGGACAGAAAAAGGGATTGAGCAGAGAAAGAGGGAGGAGAGAAAAGAAGAAGGGGGAGGAGGGGAGGAGGGGTGAAGAGAAAAGAAGGCAACCTGCACATTCTTGCATACACACGAGGAGAGCAGACAGGCACTAAGAGGGAGAGAAAATAACTCCTCCCTTAGTTTCTTTCTCTTTCTCCTCCCCCTTTCCAGCCTGAAGAGCAGAGCTTAGCATGACAGACTTACACGACACAGTGACCTGAGACAGAGGAGAGACAGAGAGAGAGAGACAGAGAGACATAGCGAGGGAGAGAAACAGAGAGAGAGGGAGGAGAGAGAGACAGAGAGACAGAGCGAGGTAGAGAAACAGAGAGAGAGAGAGAGAGAGAGAGACAGAGAGACGGAGAGAAGAGAGTGGAAGAGAGAGGAAGGAAAGAGAGGGAGGGCGAGAGAGACAGAGAGACTGAGCGAGGGAGAGACAGAGAGGACAGCGACGAGAGAGAAGACCGAGGAATCTCTACTCTTTTTTTTGTGTGTGTGTGTGTGCGTGCATTGAGTATCATTATAGTGGCTTGTGAAAGTATTCACCCCCGTTGGTATTTTTCCAATTTTGTTGCCTTACAACCTGGAATTAAAATATACTGTTTGGGGGTTTGTATCATTTGATTTACACAACATTCCTACCACTTTCAAGATGCAAAATATTTGTTATTGTGAAACAAACAAGAAGTAAGAAAAAAAAACGACAGAAGACTTGAGCGTGCAAAACTATTCACACCCCAAAGTCAATACTTTGGAGAGTCACCTTTTGCAGGAATTACAGCTGCAAGTGTCTTGGGTTATGTCTCTATAAGCTTGGCACATCTAGCCACTGGGATTTATGCCCATTCTTCAAGGTAATACTGCTCCAGCTCCTTCAAGTTGGATGGGTTCTGCTGGTGTACAGCAATCTTTAAGTCATACCACAGATTCTCAATTGGATTGAGGTCTGTGCTTTGACTAGGCCATTCCAAGACATTTAAATGTTTCCCCTTAAACCACTCGAGTGTTGCTTTAGCATTATGCTTAGGGTCATTGTCCTGCTGGAAGGTGAACCTCTGTCCCAGTCTCAAATCTCTGGAAGACTGAAAAAGGTTTCAGTTTCCAGTTTCCCAGTCCCTGCCAGTGGAAAACATCCCCACAGCATGATGCTGCAATCACCATGCTTCACTGTGGGGATTGTGTTCTCGGGGTGATGAGAGGTGTTGGGTTTGCACCAGACATAGCATTTTCCTTGATGGCCAAAAAGCTAMATTTTAGTCTCATCTGACCAGAGTACCTTCTTCCATATGTTTGGGGAGTCTCCCATATTCCTTTTGGTAAACACCAAACATGTTTGCTTATTATTTTCTTWAAAAATGTCTTATGGSTGCAATCTCATTAACGGGATGATATGACAACAGCCAGTGAAAGTGCAGGGCGCCAAATTCAAACAACAGAAATCTCATAATTAAAATTCCTCAAACATACATGTATCTTATACCATTTTAAAGGTAATCTTGTTGTTAATCCCACCAGAGTGGTCGATTTCAAATAGGCTTTACAGTGAAAGCACCACAAACGATATGTTAGGTCACCGCAAAATCACAGAAAAACACAGTCATTTTCCCAGCCAAAGACAGGAGTCACAAAAAGCAGAAATAGAGATAAAAATGAATCACTAACCTTTGATGATCTTCATCAGATGACACTCATAGGACTTCATGTTACACAATACATATATGTTTTGTTCGATAAAGCTCATATTTATATCCAAAAACCTCAGTTTACATTGGCGCCATGTTCAGAAATGCCTCCAAAATATCCGGAGAAATTGCAGAGAGCCACGTCAAATAACATAAATACTCATCATAAACTTTGATGAAAGATACATGTTTTACACAGAATTAAAGATACACTTGTTATTAATGCAACCACTGTTGTCAGATTTCAAAAAGCTTAATGGCAAAAGCACAATATTCAATAATCTGAGCACAGCGTTCAGCACAAAAAGGAAGCCATACAGTTACCCGCCAAATTGTGCAGTCAACAAAACTCATAAAAAGCATTATAAATCTTCACTTACCTTTGCTGATCTTCATCGGAATGCAATCCCAGGACTTCCACTTCCACAAGAAATGTTTGTTTTGTTCGGTAATGTTCATCATTATGTCCAAATAGCTATTTTTGTTAGCGTGTTTGGTAAACAAATCCAAAGTCAGAAAGCGCATTCACTAAAAGCTGATGAAAATGTCAAAATGTTCCCATAACAGTCAGTAGAAACATGTCAAACGATGTATTGAATCAATCTTTAGAATGTTTTTAACATAAATGTTCAGTAACGTTCCAACCGGAGAATTACATTGACTTCAGATGTGCGATGGAACAGAGCTCCCTCTCATGTGAACGCGCATGGTCAGAGCATGGCCAGGCCATGGTAGACCTGACTATTTCCTGTCTCCTTCAGCCCCACTACACAGTAGAGGCATCAGACAAGGTTCTACAGACTGTTGACATCTAGTGGAAGCCGTAGGAAGTGAAAACTCATCCATATTCCACTGTGTGTTCTGTAGGGGCTGTGTTGAAAATCGACCAACCTCAGAATTCCCACTTCCTGTTTGGATTTTCTTCTCAGGGTTTTGCCTGCCATATGAGTTCTGTTATACTCACAGACATAATTCAAACAGTTTTAGAAACTTCAGAATGTTTTGTATCCAATACGAATATTAATATGCATATATTAGCAACTGGGACTGAGGAGCAGGCTGTTTACTATGGGCACCTCTGTGCACCTTTCATCCAAGCTACTCAATACTGCCCCTGCAGCCATAAGARGTTAAGCAATGGCTTTTTTTCTGGCCAGTCTTCCATAAATCTAGCTCTGTGGAGTGTACGGCTTAAAGTGGTCCTATGGATAGATACTCCAATCTTCGCTGTGGCGCTTTGCAGCTCCTTCAGGTTTATCTTTGGTCTCTTTGTTGCCTCTCTGATTAATGCCCTCCTTGCCTGGTCTGTGAGTTTTGGTGGGCGGCCCTCTCTTGGCAGGTTTATTGTGGTGCCATATTCTTTCCATTTTTTAATAATGGATTTAATGGTTCTCCGTGGGACGTTCAAAGATTCWGATATTTTTTTTATAACCCAACCCTGATCTGTACCTCTCCACAACTTTGCCTCTGACCTGTTCGGAGAGCTCCGTGGTCTTCATAGTGCCGCTTGCTTGGTGGTACGCATTGCTTAGGGGTGTTGCAGACTCTGGGGCCTGTCAGAAGAGGTGTATATATACTGAGATCATGTGACAGATCACGTGACACTTAGATTGCACACAGGTGGACTTTATTGTGTGACGTCTGAAGGTAATTGGTTGCACCAGATATTATTTAGGTGCTTCATAGCAAAGGGGGTGAATACATATGCACGCAACACTTTTCTGTTTTATTTTTTATTTACATTTTTTGAAGCAAGTTATTTTTTTCATTTCACTTCACCCATTTGGACTATTTTGTCCATTACATGAACTCCAAATAAAAAATTAATTTAAATTACAGGCTGTAATGCAACACAATAGGAAGAACGCCAAGGGGGATGAATACTTTTGCATGGCACTGTAATGGTTGTATGTGTGTACACAAGTAGTATGAAATAATGTGTGTTTGTGAGACAGAGAGAAGCGGTGAAGTATGCCATTCATTGGAGCAACAACGAAACATTGAATTATTCACTGAATCGAATTAGTGTGTGTAACGTTAGCTGAGCCCCAACTGAACCCTGAGATATACAGCGGTCTCACATAACTGTCTGCAAACCAGTGTGTGAGTTAATATCTCTAGTGTTGCCTGCATAGTGTTTAGTTTGCCTGAGAGAGAGAGAGAGAGAGAGAGAGAGAGAGAGAGAGAGAGAGAGAGAGAGAGAGAGAGAGAGAGAGAGGTGGACGTAGGACAGGCTTCTTAAATGATCCACGATCCAGCGAGTTTTAAACCAGTCTGTATGGATCAATAAGTCATCAACGTTTAGTACAGTATCACACTTCAGCAGGCCTCGATCCTTTAGCCTCCGTTGTCATAATCCGCCTCTCGATTTCTCCTCATCGCTCCTCTCATTTTATCTTCTCCTCTCCCTCCTCCTCCTTCTCATCCTCTCTGCAGTCGCTCCAGCAGCCTGTGGGCTTATAAAGGAGTGTTTATGTGTCCCAGCTATCATTCCTGGAGGGCAGTCAAGCAAACAAACCTGCCTGTGTCCGCCGCATGACTTCCACAGCAGAGAGAGGGAGGGGGAAGAGAGAGAGGAATAGACAGAAGGGTGTGGAGAATTTAAGAAAAGGAAAGTAAGGAGGGGAGGGAGAATAGGAAGGTAGAAGAAGGAGGCGAGAGGGGGAGGAGAATAGGAAGGTAGAAGAAGGAAGAGAGATGGGGAGGAGAATAGGAAGGTAGAAGAAGGAGGAGAGATGGGAGGGAGAATAGGAAGGCAGAAGAAAGGACAGAAAAAGGGATTGAGCAGAGAAAGAGGGGGAGGAGAGAAAAGAAGAGAGGGGGAGGAGGGGAGGAGGGGTGAAGAGAAAAGAAGGCAACCTGCACATTCTTGCATACACACGAGGAGAGCAGACAGGCACTAAGAGGGAGAGGAAATAACTCCTCCCTTAGTTTCTTTCTCTTTCTCCTCCCCCTTTCCAGCCTGAAGAGCAGAGCTTAGCATGACAGACTTACACGACACAGTGACCTGAGACAGAGGAGAGACAGAGAGAGAGAGACAGAGAGACATAGCGAGGGAGAGAAACAGAGAGAGAGGGAGGGAGAGAGAGACAGAGAGACAGAGCGAGGTAGAGAAACAGAGAGAGAGAGAGAGAGAGAGAGACAGAGAGACGGAGAGAGAGAGATGGAGAGAGAGAGAAGGAAAGAGAGGGAGGGCGAGAGAGACAGAGAGACTGAGCGAGGGAGAGACAGAGAGACAGCGACGGAGAGAGAGAGACCGAGGAGAGAGAGACAGAGAGACGGAGAGACGGAGAGGGAGGGAGAGAGATGATACAGGAGAGTGAATAAGAGATAGGGAATGCTATAGCAAAACAAGGCCAGTAAAGAAAACAAAGAGGGTGGGTGGGACATAATGTGAAGAATAGACCATTATGTAAACAACAAGAGAAAGTAAGATAAATAGAGAGGGACTGCAGATATAAATGAGTTAGTTGTTAGATAAATCTGGTGCAACACGTCACTTCTAATTTCTGAGACTTGTGTTTTTGTTGTACATTGTTCAAATAAACTTCATAAATAAATCAAGCAGAGGGAAGGTTGGCCGAGGAGCTTGGTTGGAGGGGATCCAGGACAGGGGAAGAGGCCTGCTGTTGTTACCCCAGCACGCTGTCTCCAGGCTGGGGAAGGCTGCTTCCTCTGCCAGGCCTCTCTCTGGAGTTCTGGACTCCATTAACCTCAGAACTCAGGCACTCTGGGGAATGGGGGAGAAAGGTGAAAGAGGAGGGAAAGAGAGAGGGGACAGGGAAGTGAGAGAAGAAAGGGTTTGTGTTGTGAGTAAGGATTGGACGGGATGGGTAGGGAAATTATTTACTTCTTGTTTGCCTCCACATGCTTCAAATAAGAACAGGGTGATCAGACAGACACATGAAACCATGACCAGGGTTTTCTGCTATAATGTATCAAATATTTTTATTTTTATTTTTATTTTACCGTTATTTTACCAGGTAAGTTGACTGAGAACACGTTCTCATTTGCAGCAACGACCTGGGGAATAGTTACAGGGGAGAGGAGGGGGATGAATGAGCCAATTATAAACTATCACGCATCATTATATTATTTTATACAACGGGTGGGTCTTATCCTGGATGCTGATTTGTTAAAACCGCTTTCCAGCCAGTGTCAATTCCACAAGGCTATGATGTTGAAACGCTTGTTTACTGTTCCATCTCACTGAGCAATCCACTGTCTCATCAACCCAGCCAGGCAATTTATAAACCTGATTTCCACTGTAAAAAAGGATATTTTTTATTTGTAACGTTATCTTCCATTTTTTTGCTTACATCAGCAGAGATTTGTATAAACCTTCCTGTCCGTCTCTCTGACCTTTTCTACAGCAGAGATGTGTATATACCTTCCTGTTCGTCTCTCTGACCTTTTCTACATCGTTTCAATATTGAATTTCTGTCTCTACTGTCCAATTGAGGATTAACATGTCAAAAAAGAAAGAAAATACACCTAGTGTGGCATCTTTCCAGCTTCAGTTTCAAGTGATTCCGTTAGCTGTGTAGTTGGCTAGCTCCTCTGAACAGTGTCCTGATGAGAGAGCACATTTAAATTGTTATGGATGTATCCAAATACATGTCACTAAACAGCTACTTTGCTGTTATTCTGGCTGCACTGTTTGACATGACTGTGTTAGCCTTAGTTGGCTAGCTAGCAAGCGAAGGATAAGAATGTTGCCAGCCAGCATGGCAACGGAACATTTAGAACCAACGACTGGGTACATAGATATAGAACACGACTGGGTCGCGTCTCTAGCAACCGAAACGATAGAATGAACGACCAGCCGGCTGGCTTGGGAAGAAACCCTAGATTTGTGTCGGGACTTTATCTAGTGGTCTAAGGACAAAATAGTATGAACAAATTAATCAAAATAAAGTTTMTAGTGAAAGTCTGTCAATCATTATTTGAATATGTTGCTAACCTGTTGTATAAAAGTGACAATGCCCTCGAATCCTGTGTTTGGAGGATATATTGGCACGGTTTACCGGCCACCAAGGAAATGTCTCCTCCAAACATTAGCTTCTCTGACATTATCACTAATATCAAATACCATTATACTCTTTATTTTTTTAATTTAGGGGGAAGATCAGCTTTAATATTGCAGATAGATTGTGGCTTCGATCAATGTAATTGTCTGCATCATTTCCTTAGACCCAGTCTGAGGTCCTGAGCGCTCTGGAGCAGATTTTCATCAAGGATCTCTCTGTACTTTGCTCTGTTCATCTTTCCCTCGATCCTGGCTCGTCTCCCAGTCCCTGCCGCTGAAAAACATAGCATGATGCTGCCACCACCATGCTTCACCTTGGGGATGGTATTGGCCAGGTGATGAGCGGTGCCAGGTTTCCTCCAGACGTGAAGCTAGGCATTGTCGTATCTTTGGCATCATTAAAACTGAAGACTTATCTTTATCAAAAATTCTCTGTAATTATTATTACATGATTAAAATACTTAATCATGTAACTGTAATTAACTAGGAAGTCGGGGCACCAAGGAAAAAATTCAGATTACAAGGTTATAATTTTCCTAATATAACTTTCAGATATTTTAATATCTTATCACTTAGTCTTCTGATTAATTACCTCACGTTAGTCTCACTCCAAACGTCGTAAATTGTTGGTTATCTGCACAAACCCAGTCTTCACTATGAGTCATCCATACATCAATTGTCTTAAAATCATTTATTTACTAACTAAGTAATTCACAGAAATGCATCACACAAACAAACAAATTAGATATGTTTTCAAAGAAATGATAGGGGGATGTGCCCTAGTGGGCTAAACCGGCATGGCGCTTGTTAGACAGAGTGATAATTATAACAATTGAAATGCTAATCCTTTGCACATGAACGCTCACTCATTCGGGAACAATTGCAATCAATATATATATTTACGCTCAGTGTGTCGTCGGGATCTCTGTTGAGAAGTTCGTTTCGGTTGGAGAGTCTGTCYGCCCTCTCTCTCTCTGTCGTGGTTAGAATGGATAGTTCAGAGTGACATTCATTCATGTCGTTATGGAATAGATGTTTCGGCGGTTGTCGGTCTTCGCGTTCAATGATACCGAATTCCTAGCTGCAGACTAGTAATTARTATCAAAGATTTGTTCTTATTCTGTCGGTATCGATAGTCTAAGAGTGTAACCACGTGGGATGGTTAAAAGATTCAGCAGTCTGGTCTCAAACCTTGGCTTTCTCGTTATCGAGGTAAGCTGGTCTGGTGATAGAAAACCCGGGTGGGGGTTTTATTCGGAAGAGCAGAAAAGGGCTTGTCCCAGGAYGCCCAGACCATAACTGTACTCATGGGCGGTCCTCTGATTTAGTTAAACTCCAAAGGGAATTGGAGTTTCCTTCATTAAACAGTCCAAAATCACATTACACAATTTCACAAACAGTATCATCCTCACTCATTCATCTTAAACAACAACTATTGTATGAACAGCGTTATGGTAATGTGGCCATATTGTCTCCCATGAGTTTCACAAAATTGTACCAAACGGACCAGTTCGTAGCTGGATTCTTCACCGATCTTTTATACCTTCTCCAGAACATAAATGTTGTTCGGTTCTCCAGTTCTGTGAGGTGGAAGATATTCCTTTGTTCTCTCTATGACACTCACTCTCTCTCTATACTGTCTGGCCATGAGGCAGGATCTTCCCTAGGAATTTACGACCTCTCTGACCACAGCAGCCTGGTTGTAGGAGACAGAGAGAGATGGTGCCGAGGTAGGGGGATGGTGCTCGCGGTGTCCAAAGAGGGCAACGTCAGTTAAATCTTGGTTTCATCAGACCAGAGAATCTTGTTTCTCATAGTCTGAGTGTCCTTTAGGTGCCTTTTGGTAAACTCCAAGTGGGTTGTCATGTGCCTTTTACTGAGGAGTTGCTTCTGTCTGGCCTCTCTACCATAAAGGCCTGATTGGTGGAGTGCTGCAGAGATGGTTGTCCTTCTGGAAGGTTCTCCCATCTCCACAGAGGAACTCTGGAGCTCTGTCAGAGTGACCATCAGGTTCTTGGTCACCTCCCTGWCCAAGGCCCTTCTCCTCCGATTKCTCAGTTTGSCCRGGCRGCSAGCTCTAGGAAGAGTMTTGGTGGTTCCAAAAYTCTTTCATTTAAGAATGATGGAGGCCACTGTGTTCTTGGGGACCTTCAATGCAGCAGACATTTTGTTGGTATCCTTCCCCAGATCTGTGCCTCGACACAATCCTGTCTCTACGGATAATTCCTTCGACTTCATGTTTTGATTTTTGCTCTGACATGCACTGTCAACTGCGGGACCTTATATAGACAGGTGTGTGCCTTTTCAAAACATGCCCAAACAATTGAATTTACCACAAGTGGACTACAATCAAGTTGTAGAAACATCTCAAGGATGATCAATGGAAACAGGATGCACCTGAGCTCAATTTCGACTCTCATAGCAAAGGGTCTGAATACTAATWTATAAATAAGGTTTCTGTTTGTTTTCTATACATTTGCAAAAAAATCTAAAAACCTGTTTTCGCTTTGTCATTATGGGGTATTGTGTGTATATTGATGAGGGGGAAAAATGAATTTAAGCCTTCCTTTACGGTCCATAGAGATATTTAAAACMGTATTATAACCTCCCACCATAATAATAGAGTCTTGTATTGCTTGTTGGTTTGATCAATTATACATATATATATATATATAAATAAATAAAAAATTCAAAGAGGCATGGATCATAATTATTTGGACCTTATAGATGAATGGGCCAAATGAGTTTATGCTCCAATAACATATTTAAAAGAATCTGTCACGTTCTGACCTTAGTTCCTTTGTTTTGTGGTTGTCTTCAGTCTTCGTGTGTCTGCACCAGATAGAACTGTTTCGGTTTCGTTTATGTTCACCTTTATTATTTTGTATTTCTTAGTGTTCAGTCTATGTTWGATAATAAACGTGATGGACACTTACCATTACATTGGTCCTCTGATCCTTCTACCTTCTCCTCCTCAGACGAGGAGGAAGACGACAGCCGTTACACAATCCATCTACCCCCACCGTCCTTTCTCCACACAACTTAGTCTAAAATTGTTGAATGGGTTTCCTGTAACCAATAGATATTATATTCTTTCTCTTTTAGCCAGGTAAATATGTCCCAGTGAATGGCAGAACACCCCTGTATCCTAGGGCCTTTGATAGATTGGTAGATCTTACTATATTTGCACACACTGTACATARATTTTTCTATCGTGTTATTGACTGTACATTTGTTTATGTGTTAACTCTGTAGTGTTGTTTTTGTCGCACTGCTTTGCTTTATCTTGGCCAGGTCGCAGTTGTAAATGACAACTTGTTCTAAACTGGCCTACCTGGAAAAAATAAAGGTGAAATAAATAAAATACAAAAATGGGTCCCATCCTTTAAAAAGAGCACAGAATGCCACCCCCAGAACAGAAGCAGATTAACTGCCAAAATCATTTTCAAACCACTCACGTCGATTGTACTATATACAGTTATTTATAAAACAAATATACAGGACCATTCAAAAGTTTAGACACACCTACTCCTTCCAGGGTTTTTCTTTATTTGTTCAAGACTGGGCAAAGCTGTCATCAAGGCAAAGGGTGGCTACTTTGAAGAATCTCAAATCTCAAATATATTTTGATTTGTTTAACCCTTTTTTTGTTACTACATGATTCCATATGTGTTATTTCATAATGTTGATATCTTCACTATAATTCTACAATGTAGAAAATGGTAAAAATAAAGAAAAACCCTTTGGTAAAAATAAAGAAAAACCCTTGAATTACCYCATAGCAACAGATGTGGGATACACACACACACGCACAATTACACACTCGACTCCTCTCCCACCACAAACAACCACAAGCTCAGACGTTCCACAGTTGTTCCATCCCTGAGCCCAACTCAAGACTTGATGTGTGAATGCATATACAGTTGTAGCTGTTTGAGAAGGCATGCAACATTGACCAAGAAGGAAGATTTGATGAACCAATGTCAAGTCCTAGCTGATGGTTCTCAGATACACCCCCCTACCCTGAAACACACACATGCTGTTGTGGYCATTTYCCCAAGAATCTCTGTGCAGTCAGACCTTTTATTTTGTGCCACCAGGGCCACAATAATTTGCCCCCTCTCTGATTGTCAGCGTGTGACCMCYTCACCATGGATTTCTGCAGCTAGTGTTGCCAGCACTGCCACTGCCTGGTTGGGGGCACCCCACCAGAATCCCCACCGGCTAGGTACAAGGTYGTCAAGGTTCTCATTAGCAGCTTGGAGAAATTCCTTGTGTATTATGCTCACCCATCAGGGGGCTCTGTCTTTGTTGGACCAACGCTGCCAGACAGGCTCAGCATCTTGAGGGGGTAGCTGAGCGCGTCAGCGCTACTTTAGTCTCTGACTGCATTTAACTTTCTGTCTTGGCTGCATATTGGCTACTTATAGTAGGACCATAAAACAGGACCAGTGTTTGCTGAGGCTGTAGAAAGAGTGTACTCAACTGCCAATGAAATATAAAACTTGGCAATAAAATCAGCCTGGACAGGGCTATGATTTTCTCTTTTAGATTATTTATTTACTCAATGTTACATTAACTAACATAAATAAACATTTTTATGAACAAAAGGCACACAGTTCAAATATAAACAAGAAGAACGTACGTACAGCTTATCTCACCAAATATGTCTGCCCTCTGAGAGAAAGAGGTCTTAGGGAGAGAGAGAGAGAGAGAGAGAGAGAGAGAGAGATGGGGGTCATGTTTTAAACAGAAACGTTATGCGGTCACTCCAGCACTGAGTCTCAGTGACTCTGTCCACTGTTCAGTCCTGATGGGGATCCAAAATGGCAGACGCCAAGGCAATTATCCATTCACACAGCATTGGGTCCAAATTAAACTGTCCACTGTTCAGACCCAAAATGGCAGACGCTAATGTCTATTCACACAGCATTGTGTACAAATGAAACGCAATCCACTGTCCAGTTTAAGGGCTTCACACCAACAGCATACAGACGGAAGCTGCTGTGGATGACGGGTGTAGGGAGGAACCAATAGGTCTCAGATGTTGACAGTACTGGTTAACTATTCATACTGATGATGCAGTATGAGGTAGCTCTGGTTTGGTTTGGTCTGGTCTGTTCTCAGCCACAGTCCTGGGTTTAGTTCAGTCTGGTCTGTTCTCAGCCGCAGTACTAGGTTTGGTTCGGTCTGGTCTGTTTTCAGCCACAGTCCTGGGTTTAGTTCGGTCTGGTCTGTTCTCAGCCACAGTACTAGGTTTGGTTCGGTCTGGTCTGTTTTCAGCCACAGTCCTGGGTTTAGTTCGGTCTGGTCTGTTCTCAGCCACAGTTGTCTGAACACCACACTGGGCTCTACAAATTAGTAACCCACTAAGGAAGGGGAGACTGTGAGAACTGGGTTAGAAGCAGGAAGTGAGGTCTTGATTTCTTTTTATGCAGCCCATTGCCCATAGATACTGGCAGAAGGGAATAAGCACGAGAAGAGATGAGTCAGGGGTGTGCTGCTGTGTGGTTGTCACTACTGTAAAGCAGTGAATAAATAGACTGAAATATCACTAATAACAACACACACAGTCCTAGATTGAAAATCACTAATAACACACACACCACAATCACATAACTGACAAATCACTAATAACACACACACAACATCACTAGACTGACGACATCACTAATAACACCACAACACCATCATAACTAATCACTAATAACACACACACACACAATCATGACTGACGACATCACAATAACACACACACACAACAGTACTAGACTGACCACATCACTAATAACACACACACACACGTCACGTAGACTGAACGACATTAAATAAACACACACACACATCACTAGACTGACGACATCACTAATACACCACACACCACACCAATCACTAGGACTGCGACATCACTAATAACACACACACACAGTCCTAGACTGACGACATCACTAATACTCACACACACAATCTCCTAGACTGAAGACATATCACTAATAACTCCCCTCTCTCCCCTGACAGAAGAAGGAGTACATTGTCTCGTCGTCTCTCGGAGATGAACAGAGCTGAGCGAGCGTCACCTGTTCATGGACCTCCACTGAGGTGGTGAGGGCATCTGTAAACACAACTTTGACCCGCGTGTAGTGGGCAAAACGCACATGTTCGGACAAGGCTCCTACTTGCGTAAGGCCGTCTACTCCATAACTTCTCCAAGCGCTCTCCAAAAAGGATCCACTCCATGTTCCTGGCCAAAGTCCTCACTGGCAGGTTAGTAGTTTTATGGGATGACTCTGTCCTCATGGCAGGTTAGTAGTCTTTATGGGATGACTCTGTCCTCACTGCAGGTTAGTACTTTAGGATGACTCTGTCCTCATGACAGTTAAGTTCTTTATGGGATTACTATGTCACTGGAGTTAGTAGTCTTTATGTGGATTACTAAGTCACTGAGGTTAGTAGTCTTATGTGGATTACTATGTCTCACTGGCAGGTTGAGTAGTCTTTATGGGATTACTATGTATCACTGACAGGTTAGTAGTCTTTATGGGATTACTAAGTCCTCACTGGCAGGTTAGTAGTCTTTATGTGGATTACTAAGTCCTCACTGGCAGGTTTAGTTCTCTATGGATGACTCTGTTCATGGCAGGTAGTAGTCTTTATGGGAGTTACTATGTCCTCACTGAAGGTTTAGTAGTCTTTATGGGGATTACTAAGTCCACTGACAGGTTAGTAGTCTTATATGGATGACTAAATCCTCACTGCAGGTTAGTAGTCTTTATGGATTACTATGTCCTCACTGGAGGTTAGTAGTCTTTATGGGATTACTATGTCCTCACTGGCAGGTTAGTATCTTTATGGATGACTAAGTCCTCACTGGCAGTTAGTAGTCTTTATGTGGATTACTAAGTCCTCACTGCAGGTTAGTATCTTTATGGGATGACTCGTTCTCACTGGCAGTTAGTAGTCTTATGGGATTACTAATCTCACTGGAGTTAGTAGTTTTTATGGGATGACTCTGTCAAACTGGCAGGTTAGTAGATCTTTATGGATGATTGTCTACTGGCAGTTAGTAGTCTTTATGGGATGACTCTTCTCACTGACAGGTTAGTAGTCTTTATGGATGACTCTGTCCTCACTGGCAGGTTAGTAGTCTTTATGGATGACTGTCCTCACTGGCAGGTTAGTATTTTATGGGATGACTATGATTTATAGCATCACAGCACAGACGCATCACACAAAATGTGGTTGAAGAAAACACTTCCTGACTTCAGTAGACCACTACTGGTTAGTCATCCATGATTGTTCCATTTGGTGAGCACTAGCAGAACTTGACGTTGTTCTGTTCCTCTGTTTCTCCGGTTTACAGTGGGGACCCCTCCATGGGCGGCCGCACTCAGCCCCGGGACCCTCCAGTGACCTGTCGACTCGTGTGTAGACAACTGGGTGGACCCCCAGATCTATGTTATCTTTAACGACGACCAGAGCTACCCTATCTTATCATCCAGTATGAAGAGGTTCCCAGTACCGTGGGCTATCTGACACGAGAGCAGACGAACAAACCTAGGACTGTGGCTGAGAACAGACCAGACACCAACTAATGCGGAAACGAA
>NW_019944071.1:76200-82523 GCF_002910315.2 Salvelinus sp. IW2-2015
CTCTGTCCTTCACTGACAGGTTAGTAGTCTTTATGGGAGGTGACTCTGTCCTCACTGGCAGGTTAGTAGCTTATGGATGACTGTCCTCTACTGGCAGGTTATATTTTATATGGGATATCATGAATTTATTAGCATCACACACGACAAAACGCATCACACAGAAATGTGGTTGAAAGAAAACACTTCCTGACTTCAGTAGACCACTACTGTTAGTCATCCATGATTGTTCATTGGTGAGCACTAGCAGAACTTGACGTTGTTCTGTCTCCTCTGTTCTCCAGGTTTACAGTGGGGAACCCCTCCATGCGGCGGCCGCCCCACTCAGCCCCCGGGACCCCTCCAGTGACCTGTACGACTCGTGTGTAGACAACTGGGTGGACCCCCAGATCTATGTTATCTTTAACGACGACCAGAGCTACCCCTACTTTATCATCCAGTATGAAGAGGTTCCCAGTACCGTGGCTATCTGACACGAGAGCAGACAGAACCAAACCTAGGACTGTGGCTGAGAACAGACCAGACCGAACCCAACCTAGGACTGTGGCTGAGAACAGACCAGACCGAACTAAACCCAGGACTGTGCTGAGAACAGACAGCAACCGAACCACAAACCCAGTACTCGGCTGAGAACAGACCAGACCGAACCAAACCCAGTACTGTGGCTGAGAACAGACCAGACCGAACCAAACCTAGTACTGCGGCTGAACAGACCAGACGAACCAACCAGTACTGTGGCTGAGAACAGACCAGACCGAACCAAACTAGTACTGTGGCTGATGGAACAGACCAGACCGAACCAAACCTAGTACTGTGCCTGAGAACAGACCAGACGAAACAAACCCAGTACTGGGCATGAGAACAGACCAGACCGAACTAAACCCAGGACTGTGCTGAGAACAGACCGAACCAAACCTAGGACTGTGGCTGAGAACAGAACAGACCGAACCAAACCCAGTACTGGGCTGAGAACAGACCAGACCGAACCAAACCCAGTACTGTGGCTGAGAAACAGACCAGACCGAACCAAACCTAGTACTGCGGCTGAGAACAGACAGACCGAACCAAAACCAGTACTTGGCTGAGAACAGACCAGACCGAACAAACCAGTACTGTGGCTGAGAACAGACCAGACCGAACCAAACCCTAGTACTGGGCTGAGAAACAGACCAGACACCAAACCTAGTACTGTGGCTGAGAACAGACCAGACCGAACAAACCTAGCTGGGCTGAGAACAGACCAGACCGACCAAACCATTACTGTGTGAGAAACAGACCAGACCGAAACCAAACCCAGTACTGTGGCTGAGAACAGACCAAGACCGAACCAAACCTAGGACTGTGGCTGAGAAAGACCAGACCGAACCAAACCTAGTACTGGTGGCTGAGAACAGACCAGACCGGAACGTAAACTTAGGACTGCGCTAGAAGAACAACCAGACCGAACAACCTAGGACACACACACACACACACACACACACACACACACACACACACACACACACACACACACACACACACACACACACACACACACACAGCTTGGCTCTCACCATTCGTACAGCACAAAGCACCCACAGCATTCAGTCATATTGAAACACAACACTAACCACAACAACACCAATGACCTCTTTGGCCCCAATTGAAAGCATTCTGGTGCATTCTGGCATCAGAGCCGTTTAGCCTGGAACAGACCCCTTCCAGCGCATTCATATTCAGGGCCATAGCAGAGAGACATCAGTCTTTCCCCTAGCTCTGGCCTAAAGCAGGACCAGACATCAGTCTTTCCCCTAGCTCTGGCCTAAAACAGGACCAGACATCAGTCTTTCTCCTAGGTCTGGCCTAAAGCAGGACCAGACATCAGTCTTTCCCCTAGGTCTGGTCTAAAGCAGGACCAGACATTGTTGTGTAACTAGGCCCCCGTGAGAAGATGGTATTCTGTCTTTCTCAGCCACTAGTACTGGGTTCTCCAGGGTGTCGTCTGGTCTGTTCTCACTCTGCGCTAGACAATGGGTTACTTTGTCGGGTCCTAAGGTCTATTCTCAGCCACAGTCTGTTTTAGGTTCTGGTTCAGTCTGTTCTCACCACAGTCCTTGTGTCTACCCATAGTTCGTCTGTCTGTCTCAGCCACAGTCCTGGGTTGTAGTTCGGTCTGTCTGTCTACAGCCACAGTACTAGTTGTTGGTTCGGTCTGGCTGTTCTCAGCCCACAGTACTAGGTTGTGGTTCGGTCTGTCTGTTTCTCAGCACAACCAGTACAGCGTCTGTTCGGTTGGTCTGTTCTCAACCCATACAGGTTTGGTTCGTCTGTCTGTTCTCAAGCCACAGACTGGGTTTCGTTCTCGGTCTGTTTCCCGCAGTACTGGGTTGGTACGGTCTGGTTTCTCAACCACAGTCCTGGTTTAGTTCGGTCTGGTCTGTTCTCAGCCACAGTCCTAGATTTGGTTCTGGTCTGTCTGTTCTCAGCCACAGTCCTAGGTTGGGTTCTGTCTGCTCTCGTGTCAGATAGCCACGGTACTGGGAACCTCTTCATACTGAGATAGATAAATAGGGTAGCTCTGGTCGTCGTTAAAGATAAAAACATAGATCTGCGTCCCACCAGTTGTCTACACACGATCAGGTACAGGTCACTGAAGGTCCCGGGCTGATGGGGCGGCCGCCGCATGGAGGTGTCCCCAACTGTAAACCGTAAAGAAAACAGAGGAGTAGATAACCAACGTCAAAGTTCTCTAGCTCACCAAATGAACAATCATGATGACTATACCAGTAGTGGTCTACTGAAGTCAGGAAAGTGTTTTCTTCAACCACATTTCTGTGTGATGCGTTTTTCTGTGTGATGCTATAAATATAGTCATCCCATAAAAACTACTAATCCTTGCCAGTTGAGACAGTCATCCCATAAAAGACTACTAACCTGCCAGTGAGACAGAGTCATCCCATAAAACTATCTAACCTGTCAGTGAGACAGAGTCATCCCATAAAGACTACTAACCTGCCAGTGAGACAGAGTCATCCCATAAAGACTACTAACCTGCCAGTTGGGACAGAGTCATCCCATAAAAACTACTAACCGCCAGTGAGACTTAGTATCCATAAAGACTACTAACTGCCAGTGAGACAGAGTCATCCCATAAAGACTACTAACCTGCCAGTGAGGACTTAGTAATCCACATAAAGACTACTAACCTGCCAGTGAGGACTATATCATCCCATAAAGACTACTAACCTGCCAGTGAGGACATATAATCCCATAAAAGACTACTAACCTGCCAGTAGGACATAGTAATCCCATAAAGACTACTAACCTGCCAGTGAGATCTTAGTCATCCCATAAAGACTACTAACCTGTCAGTGAGGACTTAGTAATCCCCAAAGACTACTAACCTGCAGTGAGACATAGTAATCCCATAAAGACTACTAACCTGCCAGTGGACAGAAGTCATCCCATAGAGACTACTAACCTGCCAGTGAGGACTTAGTAATCCACATAAAGACTACTAACCTGCCAGTGAGGACTTAGTAATCCATAAAGACTACTAACCTGTCAGTGAGGACATAGTAATCCCATAAAGACTACTAACCTGCCAGTGAGGACATAGTATCCACATAAAGACTACTAACCTGCCAGTGAGACTTAGTAATCCACATAAAGACTACTAACCTGCAGGAGACATAGTAATCCATAAAGACATACTAACCTGTCAGTGAGGACAGAGTCATCCCATAAAGACTACTAACCTGCCATGAGACAGAGTCATCCCATAAGAACACTAACCTGACCAGTGAGACAGAGTCATCCATAAAGACTACTAACCTGCCAGTGAGGACTTTGCCAGGAACATGGAGTGGATTCCTTTTGAGAGCGCTTGGAGAAGTTATGGGAGTAGACGCCTTACGGGCGAAGTAGGAGCCTTGTCCGAACATGGTGGCGTGTTTGCCACTGACACGCGGGTCAAAGTTGTGTTACAGATGCCCTCCACCACCTCAGTGGAGGTGCCATGGAACAGGTGACGCTCGCTCAGCATCCTGTCCATCTCCGAGAGACGACGAGACATGTACTCCTTCTCCTCGTCAGGGAGAGGAGGGGAGTTATTAGTGATGTCTTCAGTCTAGAGTTGTGTTGTGTGTTATTAGTGATGTCGTCAGTCTATGACTGTGTGTGTGGTGTTATTAGTGATGTCGTCAGTCTAGTGATGTGTGTGTGTGTGTGTTATTAGTGATGTCGTCAGTCTAGTGACTGTGTGTGTGTGTGTTATTAGTGATGTCGTCAGTCTAGGACTGTGTGTGTGTGGATTAGTGATGTCGTCAGTCTATGACTGTGTGTGTGTGTGTTATTATGATGTCGTCAGTCTAGTGATTGTGTGTGTGTGTGTGTATTAGTGATGTCGTCAGTCTAGTGATTGGTGTTGTGTGTGTTATTATGATGTCGTCAGTCGATGACTTGTGTGGTGTGTTATTAGTTGATGTTGTCAGTCTAGTGATTGTGTGTGTGTGTGTATTAGTGATGTCTTCAATCTATAGACTTGTGTGTGGTGGTTATTAGTATATCTTCAGTCTATTTGATTCACTGCTTTCTACCAAGTAGGACACACACACACACAGCACCACCCCCCTGACTCATCCTCTCTGCTCTATTCCCTTCTGCCGTATATGGCAATGGCTGCATAAAAAGAAATCAAGGACCCACTCCTGTGCTTCTGAATCCCAGTTCTCACAGTCTCCCCTTCCTTAGTGGTTACACTAATTGTGAGAGCCCAGCTGTGTGTTCAGACACACACACACACACGCAACACACACGACACACACACACGCACACGCACACACACAACACACACACACACACACACACACCACACACACACACACACACACACACACACACACACCACACACACACAACACACACACACACACACACACACACAGCTTGGCTCTCACCATTCGTACAGCACAAAGCACCCACAGCATTCAGTCATATTGAAACACAACACTAACCACAACAACACCAATGACCCTTTGCCCCAATTGAAAGCATTCTGGTGCATTCTGGCATCAGAAGCGTTTAGCCTGGAACAGACCCCTTCCAGCGCATTCATATTCAGGGCCATACAGAGAGACATCATCTTTCCCTAGCTCGGCCTAAAGCAGGACCAGACATCAGCTTTCCCCTAGCTCTGGCCTAAAACAGGACAGAACATCAGCTTTCTCCTAGTCTGCCTAAAAGCAGGACAGACATCATCTTCCCCTAGGTCTGGTCTAAAGCAGGACAGACATCAGTCTTTCCCCGTCTGGCCTAAAGCAGGACCAGACATCAGTCTTTCCCGGTCTGCCTAAAGCAGGACCAGACATCAGTCTTTCCCCGTCTGGCTAAAGCAGGACCAACATCAGTCTTTCCCTAGCTCTGCCTAAAGCAGACCAGACATCAGTCTTTCTCCTAGGCTGGCCTAAAGCAGGACCAGACATCAGTCTTTCCCTAGGTCTGGTCTAAAGCAGGACAGACATCAGTCTTTCCCCGGTCTGGTCAAAGCAGACCAGACATCATCTTCCCCTATTCTGTCTAAACAGACCAACATCAGTCTTTCCCCTAGGTCTGTCTAAAGCAGGACCAGACATCAGTCTTTCCCCGGTCTGGTCTAAAGCAGGACCAGACATCAGTCTTTCCCAGGTCTGGTCTAAAGCAGGACCAACATCAGTCTTTCCCCAGTCTGGTCTAAAGCAGGACCAGACATCAGTCTTTCCCCGGTTGGTCTAAAGCAGGACCAGACATCAGTCTTTCCCCGTCGTGTCTAAAGCAGGACCAGACATCAGTCTTTCCCCGTCTGGTCTAAAGCAGGACCAGACATCAGTCTTTTCCCGGTCTGTTTAAGCAGACCAACATCAGTCTTCCCCGTCTGGTCTAAAGCAGGACCAGACATCAGTCTTTCCCCGTCTGGCCTAAAGCAGGACCAGACATCAGTCTTTCCCCTAGCTCTGGCCTAAAGCAGGACCAGACATCAGTCTTTCCCCGTCTGGTCTAAAGCAGGACCAGACATCAGTCTTTCCCTAGTCTGTCTAAAGCAGACCAACATCATCTTCCCCGGTCTGGTCTAAAGCAGACCAGACATCAGTCTTTCCCCTAGGTCTGGTCTAAAGCAGGACCAGACATCAGTCTTTCCCCTAGGTCTGGTCTAAAGCAGGACCAACATCAGTCTTTCTCGCCGTCTGGTCTAAAGCAGGACCAAACATCAGTCTTCCCTGTCTGGTCTAAACAGGACCAGAACCAATAAGTTCTTTATCCCCAAGTCTGGTTAAAGCAGGAACAACATCAGGTCTTTCCCCTAGGTCTGC
>NW_019944071.1:84644-88144 GCF_002910315.2 Salvelinus sp. IW2-2015
GGTCTGGTCTAAAGCAGGACCAGTGTAGCAGCCAAGGCACACCAGCCATCTATCTACAGGAACAAAAGAGCCCTGATTCAGACATTCATAACAAACTAACTGCTAATACGTGTGTAGCTACTAACTTAACCACATCCTTACCTCCACCAGGACCCAGGTGGATTTCTGTGTAATAACGGTATGATAACTCACCTCTTGTATTTCTCCCAGAGGAAGGGGTTCTGAACGCGGAGGATCTTCAGGATGCGGAACTTGGTTTCGGACACCGTCTTGTGGAAGAGGGTGTAGACGGTCCGATAGCTCCGGTCGTCACGGGACACCGGAACCTGCAGGAAGTCCTGGCTGGTCGTCATGGGTAACCATGTTTCTGGGAATACGCTGGGAGGGTTGGTGAAGGTGGGAGAGAGGGGGAGAGAAACAGACAGATCCAGAGTGGAGGAGGAGATGGGGAAAGAGGAGAGGCCACCAAGAGTCCTGGAAAACAGAAGAACGGGAGGGAGGGGACAGAGATTGAAAAACCATATCTGGGAATATTTAATGGATCACTTTTAGAATTATAAACCACATCCGGAACATTCCAACAATATTTTATTTCATTAGAAGCTACGCTAATGCTGAATAACAAATCAAACTGAAGCTCCACCACATCCTGCATTATAACCAACATGATCCCTGTCACCCACGATGTCCTAGTTCCTGTCACCCACGATGATGTCATAGTTCCTGTCAACCACGATGATGTCATAGTGCTAGAAGCAGAGCGATACTCTACTACAGGMGCAGCAGCCAAGGAGAAGACTATGAGATTCACAGAAATGAGGAGCTGACAGAGGATGAGAAAAACACAAAGCAATAGCATATCAGGAGGCTGTCAGATGGCCCGTCTGTCATTTGAGTCACCAACTGTAGGATCACGGACATGTTCTCTCTGGCTCAGACTCCACGTCTTAATGGTATTCGCCTCATCTCCGTGTCTGTGTGTGTGATTCTCTGCTTCACAGTGACAGTTTCTCTTTCGCTCCCCCTCCCTCTCTCTCCCCTGACAGTCTCATCTTTCATCTCAGTTCTGTCTTGCTTTGTTTGACAGTCACGCTGAAATCTGTCTCCACAATCAGGTGCTTTATTCTCCCATGTCTTCTGAGAAGATCACAGGGAAGAGAGAGAGAGAATGACTGTAATGAAAGAACCAGATAGCACGAGGGAAGGGGGAAGATAAAGAGATGTATAGATGCAGGAAGAGAGGAACAGAGAGAGAAAGGAAGAGGTGAAAGAGTGAAGGAGGGGGAGATGTGTTTAAGCGGGGGGAACGGACATGTGTGTTTGTGTGTGTATTTGCCCAAGTGAGAACTATCTCCTAAGCAGCTACAGAGCCAATCAAACAAATGACTTCCACCCGTGTGCTCAGCAGGACATTCCTAAAGTGCACATACACGCACCCACACAGGCACGCACACTGAACTCCAAATGTGAAACGGTAGATTGCATTTTATTGAAGAGGAGACTCCATGATCTGTGATCAAGCAGAGGAGACCTCCAGTGACTCGGTGACGAGCAGGAGGAGACTCATGCTCGGTGACTAGAGCAGCGGGAACTCTGACTCGGTGATGAGCAGAGGAGAACTATGACATCGGTGACTACGAGCAGAGGGAGACTCATGACTTGGGTATAGAGTAAGAGGAGACTCATGATCGTGGATAGAGGCAGAGGAGACTGCATGACTCGGTGACTAGAGAGAGGAAGACTCATGATCGTGGGACTAGAGCAGAGGAGACTCTGATCGTGATCGAGCAGAGGAGATCATTGATCTGTGACTAGAGAGAGGAGACATGATTGGTGCTAGAGCGAGGAGACGTCATGTAATTCGATGACTAAGCAGAGAGATCATGAATCGATGACTAAAGCAGAGGAGTCATGAGCTCGGTATGCTAGAGCAGAGGACTCATGATCGATGACTCGAGAGAGGAGATCATGATCGGTGATAGAGCAAGAGGAGATCATGCTTGGTGACTAGAGCAGAGGAGTTATGATCGGTGATCTGAGAGAGAGGATGACTCATGATCGGTGACTAGGCGAGGAGATCATGACTCGGGACTAGAGCAGAGAGACTCTGACTCGGTGCAATAGAGGCAGAGGAACTCATGATCGTGACTAGAGCAGAGGAGGACTCAGACTGGTGACTAGAGTAAGGAGACTCATACTCGTGACTAGAGCAGAGGAGACTCATTACTCTGTGACTAGAGCAAGGAGACCATGAACTCTGTGAACTAGAGCGAGGAGATCAATGACTCGGTGCTAGAGCAGAGGAGACTCATGACTCTGACTAGAGAGAGCGGTCATGACTCGGTGGACTAGATGAAAGGAGCCTCAGAGTGACTCTGTGAAACTAGAGCAGAGAGACTCATGATCGATGATAGCGCAGAGGAGACCTCATGACTACGGGACTAGAGTTAGAGGAGATCATGATCTCGGTGACTAGAGCGGCGATGACTCGGTGACTAGAGCAGAGAGAACTCATGACTCGGGGGTGATTAGCGCGAGGAGACTCATGATCGTGACTAGAGCAGAGGAGATAGACTCGGTGACTAGAGAACTCAGTATCCGGTGACTAGAGCAGATTGGACTGGATGACTCGGTGATAGACAGAGGAGACCATGTCGGGATAAGCAGAGGAGAACAGAAAGAGTCAGGCTCAGCCCGTAGATGAAGAAGAAAACAAATGAAAAAGTTCGGAACAGAGGATCCTTGCTCAATTCCTCCCACAGTACGTATTCCATCTTGTTCAGTTATGTGCTGTTGGTAGTTCACTCTAGACCTCTCTCTGGTCTTTTCCTTCCATTCTCCCTTCTCGTCCCTCCTTCTTCCGTTGTGCTTCTTCTAATCTTCTTTCCTCTTGTTTTTCCTTTCTGTCGCTCGTTTCATCTGTTGTTCAGGCCTGTTGAAGAAGGACAGTCTAGCTCAAGTACAGTAGTACTGACTGAGAGGAATGGAGGGCCAGGGACAGTAGACGGGGATGGGAATCAAGCAGGAAATAGGGGAGGGTGAGAGAGACAAGCGTGCAGAAGACAATGGGAGTGGTCAGATGACAGCGGGAGAGTAAGCTAGGGATAGACACTGGGTAGTGAGCATAGGGGGGCAGGGACATGGGGCATGGTCGAACAGAGGTGCGGGACCAGGGTTTTAATATCTTAAGGGGAGCAGAGGACAGGGCAGGACATAGGGCAGTGGTACCAGGAGAGTCAGGGGCAGTTGAGACGAAGGGGCAGGAAGACATGGGTAGGAAGTGGGATGAGGGTAAGAGGACAGGGGCTTAGAGAATACAGGCAGGCAGAGAAAACAAGAGAGGGGCAGAGTACAAGAGAGGCAGGAGAAAATGCAGGGGTGTGAATAGAAAAGCACTCATGACGGAGAGAGTAGGAACAGGCGGCCAGGGTAGCTCAGAGAGTCTAAGGGGTCAATGACGATGCCATGATGTGCTAGCCGCATAGTGGGTGAAGGTGGAA
>NW_019944072.1:0-1864 GCF_002910315.2 Salvelinus sp. IW2-2015
AGAAAGATGCCTAGGGTCCCTGCTCATCTGCGTGAACGTGCCTTAAGCATGCTGCAAGGAGGCATGAGGACTGCAGATGTGGGCAGGCAATAAATTACAATGTCCGTACTGTGAGACACCTAAGACAGCGCTACAGGGAGACAGGACAGACAGCTGATTATCCTCGCAGTGGCAGACCACGTGTAACAACATCTGCACAGGATCGGTACATCTGAAAATCACACCTGCGGGACAGGTACAGGATGGCAACAACAACTGCCCGAGTTATTGCTCTTTTTATTTGACCTTTATTGAACTAGGCAAGTCAGTTAAGAGCAAATTCTTATTTTCAATGACGGCCTAGGAACAGTGGGTTTACTGCCGTGTTCAGGGGCAAAACAACAGATTATACCTTGTCAGCTCGGGGATTCGATCTCGCAACCTTTCAGTTACAAGTCCAATGCTCTAAACACTAGGCTACCTGTCACCCCAAGTTACACCAGGAACGCACAATCCCTCTATCAGTGCTCAGACTGTCCGTAATAGGCTGAGAGAGGCTGGACTGAGGGCTTGTAGGCCTGTTGTAAGGCAGGTCCTCACCAGACATCACCGGCAACAACGTCACCTATGGGCATAAACCCACCGTCGCTGGACCAGACAGGACTGGCAAAAAGTGTTCTTCCCTGACGAGTCGTGGTTTTGTCTCACCAGGGGTGATGGTCGGATTAGCGTTTATCGCCGAAGGAATGAGCGTACACCGAGGCCTGTTCTCTGGAGCGGGATCGATTTGGAGGTGGAGGGTCCGTCATGGTCTGGGGCGGTGTGTCACAGCCCCAGACCAACATGACCTTCCAGCATGACAATGCCACCAGACTAACTGCTCATTCTATGTATGATTTCCTGCAAGACATGAATGTCAGTTTTCTGCCATGGCCAGCGAAGAGCCCGGATCTCAATCCCATTGAGCATGTCTGGGACCTGTTGGATCGGAGGGTGAGGGCTAGGGCCATTCCCCCAGAAATTTCCGGGAACTTGCAGGTGCCTTGGTGGAAAAGTGGAGTAACATCTCACAGCAAGAACTGGCGAATCTGGTGCAGTCCATGAGGAGGAGATGCACTGCAGTACTTAATGCAGCTGGTGGCCACACCAGATACTGACTGTTACTTTTTATTTTGACCTGACCCCCCTTTGTTCAGGGACACATTATTCCATTTCTGTTAGTCACATGTCTGTGGAACTTGTTCAGTGTATGTCTCAGTTGTTGAATCTTGTTATGTTCATACAAATATTTACACATGTTAAGTTTGCTGAAAATAAATGCAGTTGACAGTGAGAGGACGTTTCTTTTTTTTCTTAGTTATGTTAACATTGCTAAGCAAGTGAAGTAGATAATATACAAAAGTGAAATAAACAATAAAAGTGATAAAAACACTCACAGAAGTTCCAAAATAATAAATGTCTATATACAGTGTTGTAACGATGTACAAATGGTTAAAGTACAAAAGGTAGAAAAAAATAAACATAAATATGGGTTGTATTTACAATGGTGTTTGTTCTTTTCTTGTGGCAAGAGGTCACAAATCTTGCTGCTGTGATGGCACACTGTATGGTGTTTCACCAAGTAGATATGGGAGTTTATCAAAATCAGGTTTGTTTTCGAATTCTTTGTGGATCTGTGTAATCTGAGGGAAATATGTGTCTCTAATATGGTCATACATTGGCCAGGAGGTTAGGAAGTGCAGCTCAGTGTCCACCTCATTTTGTGGGCAGTGTGCACATAGTCTGTCTCTCTTGAGAGCCAGGTTTGCCTACGGCAGCCTTTCTCAATAGCAAGGCTATGCTCACTGAGTCTGTACATAGTCAAAGCTTTCCTTAAGTTTAGGTC
>NW_019944072.1:5653-29201 GCF_002910315.2 Salvelinus sp. IW2-2015
GACAGAAAGAAGAGGGAGGGAAAGAGGAGAGACAGAAAGAGATCATGGCACGGGAAAGAGGAGAGACAGAGTGAGCAGGCGATGAAGGAAGAGATTGAGAGAGAAGAGGGCATGAAGGAAAAAAGGCAGCCCGAGAGAGCGGAGAGAGGAAGGAGGAAGAGGGATGGAGGGAAGGAGGAGGAGAGCAGCAGAGCGAGAGAGGAAAGGAGGAGCGAGAGAGAGGAAAGGAAGAGACGAGAGAGAAAGAGAGGAGAGGAGCCGAGGGAGAGGGATGGAGGCAGAGAGAGAGAGAGAGGTCGATGGAGGAGAGATGATAGGAGCGAGAGGAAAGAGGAGCGAGAGATGAGAAGAAGAGAAAGGCAGGGAGGAGAGGGATGGAGGAGAGAGGGACCGACGAAGGACACAGAGAGAGAGAGGAAGAATCCCCCCAGGCCTCTAGGAATGCTAGGATAATGATAATTTGATTTCCACAGAAGAGCCTGCGGTGAGATGCCACGTCCACACACAAACACAACACACACACACACACACACACACACACACACACCAACACACACACACTCACACACACACACACACACACACACACACACACACACACACACACACACACACACCACACACACACACACACCACAGAAGAAAGAAAAACGGTCTTCATGGGCGGCAGTGGTAATCTGGTCACAGCATGCAGAGTGCAAAATAGGATATAGCGCTAATCTATTAAATCAATTTGTAGGTTATGAATATCTAATCTGAAACACATTACAGAGAAAATAAACCAGAGCTGGTTCCCCTGTCAGGGTGTGTTGTAAGGCCATGGCGGCGGGGGGGGGGGCTCGGTCTCTGCAGGATGTTAAACCCTGTCTTCTCTCTGACAAAAACACACACTGAACTTTGAACGCCCGTCCGAGCCAGAGAGAAAGAGATACAGAGACCCCACACAGAGAAAGAGAGAGAGAGACACAACAGAGCAAGCAGAGAGAGACACACAGAGAAAGAGAGAAGAAGAGAGAACAAGAGACACAGAGAAGAGAGACAGCAGAGAGACGGAGGAGAGAATAGCAGAGAGAGAGAGACAGAGAGACAACAGAATAACACAGAGCAGAGAGAGAAACAACAGAGGAGAGAGACGACGACCAGACGCAGAGCAGAGAGAAGAGACAAGAGAAACACAAAGAAAGAGAGACCACAGAGAGGAAAGACAAGAGACACAGAGAGAACAGAGACCAACAGCCTCACCTGATATTAGAATCCACCCTCCCAAACCCCAATTGGCAGACCCTTGCAGGGACGCTCTCTGACCACCCACAGGCGCGATGTTTACCCCACAGTTGAAACAAACATCACCACCACTACAAACAGTCTGTCTCGCCCCGCCACTCGGCCCCGCCCACTCCGGCCCGCCAACTCGGCCCCGGCCACTCGGCCCCGCCACTCGCGCCCCGCCACCGGCCCCCGCCACCTCGGCCCCGCACCGGCCCCGCCACTCCGGGCCCCGCCACTCGGCCCCCGCCACTCGGCCCCGTCACTCGGCCCCGCCACTCTTCCCCGTCACTACCTGCCCCGCCCACTCGGCCCCGGGCACTCGGCCCCGTCACTCTGCCAGTCACTGAACTACATGTTTATTTTATTTATCAGAGGCTTATATTGGATAATCGACTAAGAATAACTCAATGAAAATTGATCCAGACTCTATGATAAACCAAGGAACAGAGACATTAAAATGCATCCATACTCCTATACTAAACCTGCAGACAGAGACATTATAATGATCCAATACTCTATTAAACCGGACCAGAACATTATAATGATCCATACTCTAAAAAACCTGGACAGAGACATTATAATGAACCATACTCTATATAAACCTGCGACAGAGACATTATATAAACCAGTGCCAGAGAGCATTATAATGATCCATACTCTATTTAAACCTGGACAGAGACCATTATAATGATCCATTACTCTATATAAACCAGGACAGAGACATTAAAATATCCATACTCTATATAAACCTGGACAGAGACATTATACATGGATTCCATACTCTATATAACCTGGACAGAGACATTAAAAATTGATCCATACTGCTATATAACCTGGCACAGAGAATTATAAACTGCATCCAACTCTAGCATAAACCTGCCGACAGAGACATTATAAATGATCCATTACTCGATATAAACCTGGACAGAGAACATTTTATAATGCATTCCCATACTCTATATAAACCTGGACAGAGAGCCATTATATAACACCAGGAACAGAGAATCTATAATGATCCAACTCTATATAAACCAGGACAGAGACATTTATAAGGATCCGCATACTCTATACTAAACCAGGACAGCAGACATTATAATGATCATACTCTATACGTAAACCAGGACAGAACATTTAATGATCCATACTCTATATAAACCAGGACCAGGAGACATTATAATGATCCATTACTCCTATATAAACCTGGACAGAGGAACATATAATGATCCCATACTCTATATTAAACCAGGACAGAACATTATAATGACCGATACTCTCATATAAACCAGGAAAAACCAAAAGGGAGGGGGAAAAACCATTTATAATTGATCCATACTCTATATAAACCAGGACAGCAGACATTATAATGATCCAACATCTATAGAAACCAGGACAGAACATTAAAATGCATCCATACTCGTATAAAAAACCAGGAACAGAGCACATTATTAATGATCCCATACTCTATATCAAAACCAGACAGAGACTATTATAATGATCCATACCTCTATATAAACACCAGGACAGAACATTATAATGATCCATACTCTAATACGTAAACCGGAACAGAGACATTATTAAAAAACCAGGACAGAGACATTCAAAATATCACATACTCTATATAAACCAGGACAGAGACCACTTAAAGGATGATCCATACTCTATATAAACCAGCGTCAGAGACCATATAATGATCCATACCGGACCAACCACGTATATAAACCCTGCGACAAGACATTAGATAACCAGGGACAGAGACATTAAAATGAATCCATACTCTATTTAAACCCAGACAGAACATTAAAGCCGCTACACGGCGTCATCTCGCTGCCGGCAGCCTACACCGGTCATCTCGCCTCGCCGCGCAGCTACACCGTCATCTCGCCTGCCGCAGCTACACGGTCATCTCGCTGCCGGCAGCTACACGGTCATCTCGCCTGGGCAGCCTACCACGGTATCTCCCGCTGCCGGCAGCTACACTGGTTCATTCTCGCTGCGGCAGCTGACACGGGGTGCATCTCGCTTGCGCAGCTACACGGGTCATCTCTCGCCTGCGGCAGCTACACGGTTAATCTTCTCGCGCGCAAGCCTACACGGTTATTCTCGCGCGGCAGCTACGACGTCAATCTCGCCTGCGGGCAGCTAAACGGTTATCTCGCTGCCGCAGCTACACGGTCATCTCGCTGCGGGGCAGCTACCAACGGGTCATCTCGCTGCGGCGCAGCTACACGGTTATCTCGCTGCGGCCAGCTAACACGGTCATCTCTCGCTGCGGCAAAGCTACACGGCTCAGCTCGCTGCCGGCAGCTAGACGGTCATCTCGCCGGCCGGCAGCTACACGGGTCCATCTCGCTGCGGCAGCTACACGGGGTTCATCTCGCTGCGGCAGCTACACGCGGTCATCGGCTGCCGGCAGCTACGCGTTACCTTGCTGCGGCAGCTAACGCCGGTGTTATCTCGCATGCCGGCAGCTACCGGTTATCTCCTGCCGGCAGCTACACGGCTTTCATCTGGCGCCCGGCAAAGCTACGCGGTCTTACCTTGCTGCCGCAGCTACGCGTTACCCTTCTGCGCAGCTACGCGGTTACCTTGCTGCGGCAGCTACGCGGTTACCTTGCTGCGGCAGCTACGCGGTTACCTTTGCTGCGGGCAGCTATCGCGCGTTACCTTGCTGCGGGCAAGCTACGCCGTTACCTTGCCGCGCCAGCTGACGCGGTTAACCTTGCTGCGGCAGCTACGCCGGTTACCTTTGCGCGGCAGCTACGCGTTACTCTTTGCTGCGGCAGCTACGGCGGTTAGTCTGCTGCCGGCAGCTACTCGGTTATCTTTGCTGCGGCAGCTACGCGGTTATCTGCTGCGCAGCTACGCGGCGTTATCTTGCTGCGGCAGCTACCGCGCGTTATCTTGCTGCCGGCAGCTACTCGCTTATTCTTGCTGCGGCGCAGCTACCGGCGGTTATCTTGCCTGGCGCGCAGCTACGCGCGCGTTAATTCTTGCCTGCCGGCAGCTACCGCGGTTATCTTGCTGCGCAGCTACGACGGTTATCTTGCTGCGGCAGCCAGCCTACATGATAACCCAATGGCTATCTAGGACTCAGCTAGCTGCTGTATCTAGCACTCATGTAGCTGCTGTATCTAGGTTACCTCATGTAGCTGCCTGTATCTAGCGTTACTTCATGTAGCTGCTGTATCTAGGTTACTCACTGCTAGCTGCGTATACTAGGTTACTCATGTAGCTGCTGTATTCTAGGTTCTCAGGTAGCCTGCGCTATCTAGGGAGCTAGTTTGTCTTTTGTGAATTTTAAACAAGATGATATACAATCGCCTAAGAAACGTTTCACCCCGAGGGACTTTTCCACATTTTGTTGTTTTAACAGCCCTTGAGTGTTGTGTCACTGCCCAACACACAATACCCAGAATGTCAATTGTAATTACGTTTAACATGTTTACAAATGATTAAAAATTAAAAGCTGAAATGCTGAGTCCAATAAGTATTTCTGTGTTCAGGAATAGTGTTTAAGCCATGATTCTTGAAGACTACCTCATCTTTGTACCCAAACCCACAATGTAGAACATCTGAATATCCCTTGAGCCGGCGTGCAAGGTTATTAATGACACTTTGGATGCTGTATCAATACAGCCAGTCACTACAAACGATACAGGCGACCTTCCGTAACTCAGTTGCCGAAGAGAAGAACCTCTCAAGCGATTTCACCACCTGGAGATGAATTCACCTTTCAGATGAACAACTACCCTAAAAACACAAGCGCCAACTCCTACACCGGCAGTTGCTTACAAAGAAGACTGAATGTTCCCTCGAGTGTCCGCGGTTACAGTTTTGGACTGAAATCTACTTTGAAAATGTACGGCAAGACTAGCAATGATCAACAAACCCACTCTGACAGAGCTCGCAAGAATTATGAAAAAGAATTCATGTGAAAATAAGAACAATCCAGGTGGTGTAGAAGCTCTTAGAGACCTACCCAGGAAGACTCCCAGCTGTCCAATGGACTCTTAGAGACTTACCCAGGAAGACTCCCAGCTGTAATTACTCTGTAGGACTACCCAGGGAAGACTCCCAGCTGTAATGACTCTTAGAAACTTACCCCAAGAAGACTCCCAGCTGTAATGACCTTAGAGACTTACCCAGGAAGAACTCCCAGCTGTAAGACTTCTTAGAAACTTACCCAAGAAGACTCCCAGCTGTAATTGACTCTTAGAGGCTTACCCAGGAATGACTCCCAGCTGATAATGACTCTTAGAGACTTCCCCAAGACAGACCTCCAGCTTAATGACTCTTAGAGACTTACCCAAGAAGACTCCCAGCTGTAATGACTCTTAGAGACTTACCAAGACAGACTCCCAGCGTAATGGACCTCTTAGAGACTACAGGGAAGACTCCCAGCTGTAATGACTCTTAGAGACTTTACCCCAGAGAACTCCGCTGGCTGTAATGACTCGTAGACTTACCCAGGCAAGACTCCCAGCTGTAACTGACTCTTAGAAACTTACCCAAGAAGACTCCCAGCTAGTAAATGACTCTTAGAGGCTTACCCAGGAAGCAGCTCCCAGCCTGTAATGACTCTCATAGACTTTACCCAGCGAAGACTCCCAGCTTGTAATGCACTCTTAGAGACTCTACCCAAGGAAGACTCCCAGCTGTAATGACTCGTAGAGACTTACCCAGGAAGATCCCAGCTCTGGAAAGACTCTTAGAGACTTACCCAGGGAAGACTCCCAGCTGTAATGACTCTTCAGAACTTACCCAGGAAGACTCCCAGCTGCGAATGAACTGAGGAGGACTTACCCAGCGAAGGACTCCAGCTGTAATGGACTCTTAGAGACTTACCAGAAGACTCCCAGCTCTGTAATGACTCTTAGAGACTTACCCAGGGAAGACTTCCCAGCTGTTAACTGAAACTCCTTAGAGAGCTTACCCAGGAAGACTCCAGCTGTACATCGACTCTTAGAGAACTTACCCCAGGAAGACTCCCAGCTGTAATGACTCTTAGAGAACTTAAACCCAAGAAACTCCTGCTTGTAATGACTCTTAGAGACTCACCGGAAACTCCCCAGCTGTAATGACTCTTTAGAGACTTACCAAGAAGGACTCCCAGCTGTAATTGACTCTTAGAGACCCTTACCCAGGAAGAGCTTCCCAGCGGTAAAATGACTCTTAGAGACCTTACCCAGAAGACTCCCAGCTTAATGGACCTCTCTAGACGACTTACCCAGAAAGACTCCCAGCTGTACATGACTCTTTTAGCAGCACTTTACCCAGAAAGACTCCCAGCCTGTAATGACTCCAGCAGACCTACCCAGGAAGACTCCCAGCTGTAATGACTCTCTAGAGACTTACCCAAGGAAGACTCCCAGCTGTAATGACTCTTAGAGACTTACCCAGAACGACTCCCGGCTGTGAATGACTCTTAGAGACCACCCAGAAGACTCCCAGCCTTTAATGGACTCTTAGAGACTTACCCCAAGAAGACTCCCAGCTGTTAATGATCTTAGAGAACGTTCACCCAGGAAGACTCCCCAGCTGTAATACTCTTAGAGACTTACCCAGGAAGACTCCGCAGCTGTAATGACTCCTAGAACCACCCAGAAGATCCCTGCTGTAATGCGACTCTCAGAGACTTACCCCAGAAGCACTCCCAGCTGTAATGACTCTTAGAGACTTACCCCAGGCAAGACTCCCAGCCTGCTAATGACTTCCTAGCGAGGACCTTACCCAAGAAGACTCCCTGCCTTAATGACTCTTAGAGACTTAACCCAGGAAGACTCCCAAGCTGTAATGACGGTTAGAGACTACCCAGGAAGACTCCAGCTGTAATACTCTTAGAGACTTACCAAAAGGACTGCCCAGCTGTAATGACTCCTTAGAAGACGTTACCCAGAAAGCACGCCCCAGCGTAATGGACTCTTAGGAGACCTTACCCCAGAAAGACTCCCAAGCTCGTAATGACTCTTAGAACTTACCCAGAAAGACCAGCTGATTTAAAAGGGGGTTGTGGAATATCTCAAACTCTTCACCGAAGGATACTATTCGGGCTTTTTCCCCAAATCGAGAATTCTCCCGAGGGTGAGAAGAGAGAGAGACAAGACAGTAGAGACAGAGTACAGAAGGAGAAGACAGAGATGACGAGCAGACAGAAGGAGAAGAGACAGGACAGAGAGAGAGACAGAGAGAAGAGACAGAGAGAGAGAGACAGAGACAGAGAGAGAGACAGAGAGAGAGACAGAGACAGAGAGAGAGAGAGAGACCCTCTGGGAGGAGAGGTGGTGTATGGAACAGCTTTGTCTGTGTGTGTAGTAGTGTGGCGGCACCCATCAACACACACCCCTAGAGACACAGATCAACACACACACACACACACACACACACACACACACACACACCTCTTCTTCCCCCTCTGGACTGAGATCAATACACTGACATCACTACGAGGAGAGGAACCACTCAACACACACACTTAAACACACACCTATCTCTGAAAGGAGAGAGCGATCAATGAACACACACACACACAGCTATCACCACCACTGTCTAAAGAAGACCAATCACCTGCTCTGTACTGATGTACCTGAGCCAATCACCTGCTCTGTACTGATGTACCTGAACCAATCACCTGCTCTGTACTGATGTACCTGAACCAATAACCTGCTCTGTGCTGTGCCCCCTGTGGCCTGATGGGGGTGCTGTACCTCCTGTGGCCTGATAAGGGTGCTGTACCTCCTGTGGCCTGATGGGGGCGCTGTGGTCTTAATGCTGACAGACACATGTCTGATCTTTAGAGAAATGTATTTAGTCTGAATAAAGAATGCAGGTCATAACCGTGCTCTCTCTCTCCCCCTCCCTCCCTCCCTCCCTCTCCAGGTAATTTCTCTCTCTATCATTCTATTTTCTCTACCGGGCCAAAGAGAAACGAGGGAGAGAGAAGGGGGAAGAGAGGGAGAGAGAAGGGGGAGAGGGAGAGAGAAGAGAGGGAGAGAGAAGGGGGAGAGGGAAGGGGGGGAGAGAGAGATCATTAGGGATAGGGGAAGCCATCAGTAAAGTTGTAGCTGCTCCCTTCATCTCCCTCCCTCATCCTCCTCTCCCTCCCTCATCCGCCTACTCTCTCTCCGACTGTACAACAGGATGAAGAGGGAGATAGGTGAGGCATCTCCGTAGAGCGCGAGAGGGTGTGGTGAGACTAAGTGGGGAAGTGTTGTATAGCACACAGCGAGCTGGCGCAAGCTCAGATAGCTCACGGCTGGGGGGAGGGATGGAGGAGTGTAGTAATTAGAGACTGAGGACTGGGGGCATTCTCCTAGTGAATAGTAGGGGGGGGGGTGCCGGGGATAGGCAGTAGAGTGTACCACAGGAACTCGGAGATCTCAAGATAGTACTGCGGAAGTTGGGGCTGGGGTGTGGTAGGCGCGTTGGTACGTGAGGTAAGGGAAGGTGTAATAAGCCCAAACACACACATACGAGGCGACGTGCAGAACGCTCTCCGGGAATGTGGAAGCGGGACACGACGATGGAGACACATAAACACACACGCATTCACGACAGAGCTAAACTATTTCCCACAACTCACTCCCAAATACACTCTACGTGAAATCAAATACTCAGAGAGAAGGGACATGAAGAGGGTAGTGGGGGTTAGGGTAAGTAGACACACACAATCAGAATTACCGGGACTGAGAACCTCACATTTTACGGTTGTATCAAAAATTCAAGCAGTAGGCATTAGCATGGGGGTAGGGGGGGTTATCGATAAAGACAAGTGTATTAATCAGGCTTGATATATGTCATCTAGTGTTCCACCTCTCTCGTGCATACCTACACAGATATAACACGAATCAGTGCCTGGCATCATAGGACTGCAGACGATGTGCTCCCGTAGAAGAGCGGGTAAAGGTCACAACAGGTGAGTTTGATATAACACTACGCGATATGGGCGAATCTAATGCTAAGAGATGAGTGGAGGTGGGGTCGCGGGCGGAGAAAGGGGCTGCGTCATCACTACATAATGGATCTGGAACCCTATGGCCAACTCCCTATGGGATATATTTAAAGAGTGGTGGCACTAATTATAGTAGGGGGTGGGCGCATTTAGGAACGGGATGTGTAGTAACAGGGGAGACTACACAGAAATCAGAATAAGAGCATGGATTCTCGGCCTAACATATGGTGTGCGTACGGATTGGAGGCCTGGGAACTTAGGGCGTGAGACGAGGTGCAGAGTGCACAGGGGGGGAGGGGGGGTTAGGAGGAGTGTATAACAGGACTGAAGACTCAGATAGTAGGGGGGGTAAGGATCAGTGATGCTGTTTAATAATCACGAAGATGTAGACTAAACTAGCGAGAGGGAAGACTATAGTGCAACCGCCAGATATACTTTAAGGTGGCGGGTTTAGGTAGGAGGGATACTGTAATCGTGAAGGCACTGAGGAGGACAACCACCTGTGCCCTGACAAACGCAGAGATGAGCTCTAAGGTTCGGTGATAGGAGGTACGGAAAGGCATATTTGGCTCTACCAGGTGGGCCACTCGGGTGAGAACCCTCCAGATAGCACGTTAGAGCCTGAGGCGGGTGGAGGAGTGTCTGAACAGGTGACCTGCACCGTACCTCAGATAGGCCGTGACGGGGGGGTAGCGAGGAAGTGGTATACACAAGGGACTGTCCTGACAGATGCACCCTTGCCAGTATAGGTAGGGCGGTGGCATGCACGGTATGGACGCGAGTGCAAATAGCACAGCTGACTGGAGCACTCCTGGCCAGTAGTAGCGAGTAGGGGGGAGAAGTAGGAAGGCTGCAGTGTTTATCACACAGGCTAGCTGAGGCAACGCCCAGACTGGGCCAGTATTACGATGAGCGCTGGGGCCGGGCTATGGAGCCTGAGCGCACGTGCTATACCTAAGCAGCCGAACTGCGAGACTACCAAGAGACTAGCTCCAGGGGGGCGGTAGGAGGGGGTCATAACACAAGAACCTGATGACGCCCTCATATGTGACGCGCAGGGGGCGGCCGTAAGGGCTGCCTCCTGCCGAGCCCAGAGATGGAGGCTGTTAAACAGGACTGAGACTCGAGAATCAGTCGGTGTGCGGAGGGGGGGGGGGGGTTAGAGGAGTGTATAACAGGACTGAGACTCAGATAGTAGGGGGGGTAGGAGGAGTGTATAACAGGACTGAGACTCTAGTTCCTCTCTAGGTTTCTTCCTAGGTTTTGGCCTTTCTAGGGAGTTTTTCCTAGCCACCGTGCTTCTACACCTGCATTGCTTGCTGTTTGGGGTTTTAGGCTGGGTGTCTGTACAGCACTTTGAGATATTAGCTGATGTACGAAGGGCTAAAAAATAAGGGCTATAAAATAAAAAATAAACTTGAAACTTGATTTACTGATGTGGGCCGTATTACTTCAGAGATCATAGTAATGCATCTAACCTCCAGCAGCCCCTCCAGAAACATTTGACTATGTTCTCTATTGCTCTATTGCTCTTTAATTGGTGCCAGGTGGGAGAGAGAGAGAGAAGCTCTGTCTTTGGCCAACAGAGGCTTCTAAGTGTAGATAGAACCTCTCTGAAGAGGCTTGAGTGTCTTGACACTCCAGACCCTCTTTGAATCTATAAAATAAAAAAAGTCACATTATGAATTTGCCCTGAAGAATTTACCTAAACTTACGAGAACTCACTGCTCAGAGCCTACTTTCTAAATAGAACTTTGTGGCTGACTCCACTCTCCCTCTCCTCCAATGTACAAATGTATCGCACTGAACCCAACACGACTGCTTCCTGTGCCTCGTCAACAGTTTGTGCTAACTGGATCTTACATTGTTTATTGAACTGTGTTTTGGGACAAATTAGAAAAAACAATAAACTGATTAACCCTTAAAAAGGTTTGACTGCCAACAAAAGGAAACTAAATCCATGTGGAAAAGTATTCATGAATAACTACAACCCTAATATTTTTTCAAACTTTGTGCAAATTAACAGTAACATCCATCACAGTATAAAGTTACTTACCTTCTCCAACTTCTCTCTGAAGTTCTATTCCACCATTTCTTTCAGTTCTGGCACAGGAGGTTGTAGGCCACACACTTGCCTGTATAGACTCTCTGAAAAAATGTACCAGACAGACGTCACCTGCTTGTATACGCCTTCATAGAGAAAACAAACAGTAAATAAAGGACACATTACAACACATTAAAAAATCTAATTTCTTACTCAAGTCATATATATAATATATATATACCGTATATAAGCCATAAACAAATGTGTCTTTGTTGGTGTAAAAGTGTAACTCACCTTGAGAGTAGCAAGAAAGGCATTTTGCCAATCAGGTCCTTCAAATAATGCAGAGGAATGGATGGCACTCATTAGCAACCGGATAAATTCTCTTGAGGGACCACCCTCATCAGCTGCCCCTTTTCCGTCAGCATCCCTAAAAACCATGTCTATTTTTGCCTTTGTATTAAAGTGGGCTATCTTAAAGCCTCTCATTGCACAATCATAAACATTGTCCCTCATCAGGGGCAAAAGCAGAGTCAACCTTGCTGCTCATTAACTTCAGCAGTGTTTGGAGGTCAACACTAAAAAAGAGACATTCAGAATAACAAAGCTCAGATACCACAATTCATCTGTAATAACAAGACATTGAATTATTTACAGGGATGACTTACTCGTTGTCATCATCACCAACATCACAAGAATATATATTCCTGTGGCCCCCCATCTTCTGCATTCTGCACCACTTCTTGTGCCTCCCCTCACCAGCGCAACTTCCTGTGGTCCCTCCTCCACCTATACCACTTCCTGTGGCTCATCGTCCACCTTCACCACACTCGTCTGTTGATGTTGGTGATGATGACAACGAGTAAGTCATCCCTGTAAATAATTCAATGTCTTGTTTTAAATGACCTACTTCTCCAAACGAGGCTACACTTGTGCCACAAGTGTAGCCTCGTTTGGAGAAGTAGGTCATTTAAAATTACATTTCAAAAACATGGAGTATAATGGATGTAATAAAGCTGACAAACATAATGTGATTGCGTTCTAACAATTACTATAGAATGTAATCAATGTCAAGAAGACGCTTTAATGTATGTAATGTATGCTCTATTATTTTAAATTATATTTTCATTCAACAAGCAGACAGTGCTGTTTTCTCCTCCATGGTCCATCCTCACTCTGGAGGGATATCTGGAGACAGCATTCATGAAGCAATCCATTACAGTACTGCTGCGATTGTTGCTGGAAGCACAGAGAAACAACGAGACGGCTGCACCCATCAATGCCACCATGTATAACTGGCCTAAACCAGAAAATACAGCCCTGGCGGAGTTGCAAAGAAAAAGCCATATCTCAGACTGGCCAATAAAAAGAACAAGATTAAGATGGGCAAAATAACCCATTTGGACAGAGGAAGGATCCCGGAGTCACCTCTTCACTGTTAACGTTGAGACTGGTGTTTTGCGGGTACTATTTAATGAAGTTGCCAGTTGAGGATTTGTGAGGAGTCTGTTTCTCAAACTAGACACTCTAATGTACTTGTCCTCTTGCTCAGTTGTGCACCGGGGCCTCCCACTCCTCTTTCTATTCTGGTTAGAGCCCATTTGCGCTGTTCTGTGAAGGGAGTAGTACACAGTGTTGTACGAGATCTTTAGTTTCTTGGCAATTTCTCGCATGGAATAGCATTCATTTCTCAGAACAAGAAAAGACTGACGAGTTTATGAAGAAAGTAATTTGTTTCTGGCCATTTTGAGCCTGTAATTGAACCCACAAATGCTGATGCTCCAGATACTCAACTAGTCTAAAGAAGGCCAGTTGTATTGCTTCTTTAATCAGGACAACAGTTTTCAGCTGTGCTAACATAATTGCAAGAGGGTTTTCTAATGATCTATTATCCTTTTAAAATGATAAACTTGGATTAGTTAACACAATGTGCAATTGGAACTCAGGAGTGATGGTTGCTGATAATGTGCCTCTGTACGCCTATGTAGATATTTGTAACGTCTGCTTCCGACTCCTATGTACAGTTCAAGTCGGAAGATTACATACACCTTAGCCACATATATTTAACCTGTTGAGGACAGAGGGCGCTATTTTCACTTTGGGGGAAAATCGTGCCCAATTTAAACGGTCTCGTACTCAATTCTTGCTCGTACAATATGCATATTATTATTACTATTGGATAGAAAACACTCTCTAGTTTCTAAAACCGTTTGAATTATATCTGTGAGTAAAACAGAGCTCATTTTGCAGCAAACTTCCTGATCAGGAAGTGGAAAATCTGAAAACGATGCTCTGTTCTAGGGCCTGCCTATAAATGGGCTTGATATGTATTAGTATACATGCACGTCATACACCTTCCACTAGATGTCAATAGGCAGTGAGAGAAGAAATGGAGTGTTTATCTTYGTCTGAGGTGGAATAAAAGCTCTTGGCATGACGTGTCACCCATTTCCTGTTTTCTGGAACGCGCGAGAAGGAGCCTGGGATTGCCTTCTGGAAAGCTGTCGTTATAGACCGCTAATATCTCCGGCTTTGATTTTATTTGATAAATGTGACAATATCATCGTAAAYTATGTTTTTTCAATATAGTTTTATTAGATTATTGAAATTTATTCGGGACGTTAGGCGTGTTGCGTTGTGTGCCTTTGTTCAGGAAGGAGAGCTTCGCGCTACTTTGCTAGCTTTCCGTGCTATTTGACTGGAGAAGAGGACATTCTAAATCCAAACAACGATTGTTCCCGACAAAGGACCCCTTGTAAAACATTCTGATGGAAGATCATCAAAAGTAGGACCCATTTTATGATGCTATTTCATATATCTGTCGAACATGTGAACTAGTAGTTTGCGCCCAGGTTTTGGGCACTCTCTCCCTATAACGTAAGCTGGATGTCGTAATGAAGTTATTTTTAGAATTCTAACACGGCGATTGCATTAAGAACTAGTGTATCTATCATTTCCTATACAACATGTATTTTTTAGTAACGTTTATGAATAGTTATTTGGTCAGAATAGGTGAGAGTCTAATAGAAATATCCGAACATTCTGTGAAAAAGATGCTACGTTAGCACAATGTATAACCACTGATTTCAGCTCTAAATATGCACATTTTCGAACAAAACATAAGTGTGTGTATAACCTGATGTTATAGGACTGTCATCTGATGAAGGTTTATGAAGGATAGTGAAAATTTATATATTTTTCTGGTTTATTTGCTATCGCTAACGTGCCTATTGCTATCGCTAACGTGCCTTGATGAATGAATGCGGTAGTGTGGTAGGCTATTGTAGTAAGCTAATATAATGCTATATTGTGTTTTCGCAATAAAACACTTAAAAAATCGGAAATATTGGCTGGATTCACAAGATGTTTGTCTTTAATTTGCTGTACACCATCGATTTTTCAGAAATGTTTTATGATGAGTATTTGGGTATTTCACGTTGGTCTCTATAATTACTCTGGCTGCTTCAGTGCTATTTTTGACGGTAGCTGTGATGGTAGCTGCAATGTAAAACTGATTTATGAAATATGCACATTTTTCGAACAAAACATAGATTTATTGTGTAACATGTTATAGGACTGTCATCTGATGAAGTTGTTTCTTGGTTAGTTTGGTTGGATCTTGGTTAGTTATGTTGGTTTTGTGCATGCTACCTGTGCTGGGAAAAATGTCTGTCCTCTTTTGTATTTGGTGGTGAGCTAACATAAATATACGTGGTGTTTTCGCTGTAAAACATTTTAAAAATCGGACATGTTGGCTGGATTCACAAGATGTGTATCTTTCATTTGCTGTATTGGACTTGTTAATGTGTGAAAGTTAAATATTTCTAAAAAAATATTTTTTGAATTTCGCGCTCTGCCTTTTCAGTGGAATGTGGGAGGAGTTCCGCTAGCAGAACCCTGGAGCCAGACAGGTTAAATTGTTTAACTTGGGTCAAACATTTTGGGTAGCCTTCCACAAGCTTCCCACAATAAGTTGGATGAATTTTGGCCCATTCCTCCTGACAGAGCTGGTGTAACTGAGTCAGGTTTGTAGGCCTCCTTGCTCGCACACGCGTTTTCTGTTCTGCCCACTATTTTCTATAGGATTGAGGTCAGGGCTTTGTGATGGCCACTCCAATACCTTGACTTTGTTGTCCTTAAGCCATTTTGCTACAACTTTGGAAGTATGCTTGGGCTTATTGTCCATTTGGAAGAGCCATTTGCGACCAAGCTTTAACTTCCTGACTGTCTTGAGATGTTGCTTCAATGTATACACATCATTTTCCTCCCTCATGATGCCATCTATTTCGTGAAGTGCACCAGTCCCTCCTGCAGCAAAGCACCCCCACAACATGATGCTGTCACCCCTGTGTTTCACAATTGGGATGGTGTTCATCGCCTTGCAAGCTTCCCCCTTTTTTCTCCAAACTTAACAAAGGTCATTATGGCCAAACTGTTCTATTTTTTGTTTCATCAGACCAGAGGACATTTCTCCAAAAAGTCTTTGTCCCCATGTGCAGTTGCAAACCGTAGTCTTGCTTTTTTATGGCGGTTATGGAGCAGTGGCTTCTTCCTTGCTGAGCGGCCTTTCAGGTTACGTCTATATAGGACTCGTTTTACTGTGGATATAGATACTTGTGTACCCGTTTCCTCCAGCATCTTCATATGGTCCTTTGCTGTTGTTCTGGAATTGATTTGCATTTTAGCATCAAAGTTCGTTCATCTCTAGGAGACAGAACACGTCTCCTTCCTGAGCGGTATGATGGCTGCATGGTGCCATGGTGTTTATACTTGTGTACTATTGATTGTACAAATGAATGTGGTACCTTCAGGCATTTGGAAATTGCTCCCAAGGATGAACCAGACCTGTGGAGGTCTCCAATTTTTTTTCTCAGGTCTTGGCTGATTTCTTTAGAAGAGAGAGACTGAAATGAAAACATATGCTTAAAGTACTTTACATCCTTTTTCAAAATATTGTTCAATGAATGAGTAACTCCATCATTTGTAACAAGTTTCAATAGATTTTTTTGTTAGCATTTCCATGTTGAAGATTGAAAAAATGATTTTGTGCATTTTTCCCCATATTCCATCCTTCATTTTTTTATTATATTTTTCCACTGGATCCATTTCTTTTTGTTTTCCTCCAACTTACTCTGAGCCTCTATGGGACAGCTTTTATTGCTATCTATCTGTTCTGTTAGTCCCTCTATGGGACAGTTTTTATTGCTATCTATCTGTTCTGTTAGTCCCTCTATGGGACAGTTTTTATATTGCTATATTGCTATCTATCTGTTCTGTTAAATCTTCCAGTGATTGTACGTTGGCTAATAGGATCGATGGTAAAGGCAGATTACCCACTCGCCGTCGGACCCTTACAAGGCGATCAGACCTCCGATATCTCTGACTTTTTCTCCTTCAAATGACTGGGATGATGGCCTTGTCAGGTGTCTGGAGTAAATCCTTTGCGTCCTACTCGTTAAAGAAAAATATTTATTCTTCCAGTATGGGGTGAGTAATCGCTGTCCTGATATCTAGAACCTATTTTCGGTCATAAGAGACGGTGGCAGAAACAGTGTGTGGAATGCGTTTTTAGACACCTTGTAGAGTCCATGACACGACGAATTTAGGCTGTCAAATGATGACTGTGTTGTAGAGTTAGTATCTTGTCAAGCCTTATTCTCGCTTCCTGAGAATATGGAAGCGCCAACAAAAGGTTGGTTGAACCTCACAAAGCAATACATCGGTCTTTAATAGTCTTAGTCTATATTCTCATGCTATTTTGAGTTTTAGGGATTCAACAGTCTTAGTCAAGGGTTTCATAAAATTGGTTTTATTTCAACAGTTACTCTTTCATATATGGACTGTTCTCAAACACACACACACGCGCGCACAAACTGTCACGACTTCCGCCAAAGTCGGTCCCTCTCCTTGCTCGGGCGGAGTTCGGCGGTCGACGTCACCGGCCTACACCGGCCTACTAGTCATCGCCGATCCACTTTTCATTTTCCATTTGTTTTGTCTTTGTCTTTCACACCTGGTTTCAATCCCCCAATTACTTGTTCATTATTTAACCCTCTGTTCCCCCATGTTTGTTTGTGAGTAATTGTTTATTGTATTGCGGTCCGTATTTGTGGCCTTGTATTTATTGACGTGTATTGTTATTATAATTGAGTAAAATTGCTTTCATTACTCATATCTGCTGTCCTGCGCCTGACTCCTCACCAGCTACACACAGACGCTTTACACAAACATAATGCACACACACACACACACACACACACACACCATATACAGTATCTAGTAGTTTATACACACACACATATACACAATGTATCAGTCAAAAGTTTTAGAAGACTCATTCCAGGGTTTTCTTTATTTTTTATATTTATAGTGAAGATCGTGAAGACATCAAAACTATGAAATAACAAAATAACACATTTTTTATTTTATTTATTAACTAGGCAAGTCAGTTAAGAACAAATTCTTATTTACAATGACGGCCAAACTGAAAAGACGAGCGACCCAGGGATGTGTGTGCTATGGGGACCTTTAACAAAATGTGACTGACAGAACTGGTGTTTTATGTGGAGGATAAGGGCTGCAGTAGATATCTCAGATAAGGGGAGTGAGGCCTATGAGAGTTTTATAAATAACATCAGCCAGTGGGTCTTGCGACGGGTCTTGCGACGGGTATACAGAGATGACCAGTTTACAGAGAAGTATAGAGTGCAGTGATGTGTCCTATAAATATCTTGTTCGGGCTAGGGTCCCTTTTTTTCAGAATTTTTTGCCTGTCTGATGTGCCCAAAGTAAACCTTCTGTTACTCAGGCCCAGAAGCTAGGATATGCATATAATTTGTATCAGTGGATAGAAAACACTCTGGAGTTTCTAAAAACTGTTAAAATAATGTCTGTGAATATAACAGAACTGATATAACCCCCCAAATAATTTTGGAGGGAGCTCCCAAGCTCTTCCAATGCTATTGTTAAATCAAATTTCCGCCTCCCAGATTGCAGTTCCTATGGCTTCCACTAGATGTCAACAGTCTTTATACAAGGTTTTAGGTTTGTTTTTTTGAAAAAATTAATAAGTAGTTGTAGTTTTTCCAAGGTGAGCGTAGTCTTTGCGCGAGTGAACGAGGGCGCGCTCATCCTTCTTTTCCATTGCTGCATTCTCCGTCTGAAATATTATCCTATATTTAGATATTAGATAATCTGAGGATCAATTAGAAACGTCGTTTGACTTGTTTGGACGAACTTTGGTGGTAACTTTTTTGGATTCCTTTGTCTGTTGAACGAATGGAATATTCAAGGGGGGGAAGATCACGTCAGTGACTCAACCCATTCAAGTGACGCACCCCTTCTAGGGACGGCACGGAAGAGCACCAGTAAGCCAATGACTCAGCCCCTGTAATAGGATTAGAGGCAGAGAATCCCAGTGGAGAGAGGGGAACCGGATAGGCAGAGACAGCAAGGGCGGTTCATTGCTCCAGTGCCTTTCCGTTCACCTTCACACTCCTGGGCCAGACTACACTCAATTATAGGACCTACTGAAGAGATTAGTCTTCAATAAAGACTTAAAGGATGAGACCGAGTCTGCATCTCTCACATGGATAGGCAGACCATTCCATAAAAATGGATCTCTATAGGAGAAAGCCCTGCCTCCAGCTGTTTGCGTAGAAATTCTAGGGACAGTAAGGAGGCCTGTGTCTTGTGACCGTAGTGTACGTGTAGGTATGTACGGCAGGAACAAATCAGAAAGATAGGTAGGAGCAAGCCCATGTAATGCTTTGTAGGTTAGCAGTAAAACCTTGAAATCAACACTTGCCTTAACAGGAAGCCAATGTAGAGAGGAGAACTGGAGAAATATTATCAAATTTTTTGGTTCTAGTCAAGATTCTAGCAGCCGTATTTAGCACTAACTGAAGTTTATTTAGTGCTTTATCCGGGTAGCCGGAAAGTAGAGCATTGCAGTAGTCTAACCTAGAAGTAACAAAAGCATGGATGAATTTTTCTGCATAATTTTTGAACAGAAAGTTTCTGATTTTTGCAATGTTAAGTATATGGAAAAAAGTTGTCCTTGAAACAATTATGATATGTTCGTCAAAAGAGAGATCAGGGTCCAGAGTAACGCCGAGGTCCTTCACAGTTTTATTTGAGACGACTTTACAACCATCAAGATTAATTGTCAGATTCAACAGAAGATCTCTTTGTTTCTTGGGACCTAGAACAAGCATCTCTGTTTTGTCCGAGTTTAAAAGTAGAACATTTTCAGCCATCCACTTCCTTATGTCTGAAACACAGGCTTCCAGGGAGGGCAATTTTGGGGCTTCACCATGTTTCATTGAAATGTACAGCTGTGTGTCATCCGCATAGCAGTGAAAGTTAACATTATGTTTTCGAATAACATCCCCAAGAGGTAAAATATATAGTGAAAACAATAGTGGTCCTAAAAACGAACCTTGATGGAATGCGAAATGTACAGTTGAGGACAAACCATTCACAGAGACAAACTGGTAATTTCCGACAGATAAGATCTAAACCAGGACTAAGGTCAAGGAGCACAAGGATAGATGCAGAGCCCCGGTCTGACGCCATTAAAAGGTCTTTACCACCTTCCCAAGTGCAGTCTCAGTGCTATGATGGGGTCTAAAACCAGACTGAAGCATTTCGTATACATTGTTTGTCCAGGAGGCAGTGAGTTGCTGCGCAACACTTTTTTTTAAATGTTGAGAGGAATGGAATGGCGATAGTTTTGTATTTTCTGGGTCAAGGTTTGGCTTTTTCAAGAGAGGCTTTTTTTTTTTTTTTTTTTTTACCTTTATTTAACTAGGCAAGTCAGTTAAGAACAAATTCTTATTTTCAATGACGGCCTAGAACAGTGGGTTAACTGCCTGTTCAGGGCAGAACGACAGATTTGTACCTTGTCAGCTCGGGATTTGAACTTGCAACCTTTCGGTTACTAGTCAACACTCTAACCACTAGGCTACCCTGCCGCCCGGCACTTTATTACTTTATTACTGCACTTTTAGAATTTATAGCACGGCTTTTGATGATCCTTGGTTGGGGTCTGAGCAGATTATTTGTTGCGATTGCAAACGTATTAAAATGGTGGTCTGATAAAAAACTTTTTTTTTTTTTTTTTTGTAAATTGAAATTTGCTATCGTAAATGTGAGCAACACCTCCGCCTTTGCGGATGCACGGGATATGGTCACTAGTGTAACCAGGAGGTGAGGCCTCATTAACACAGTAAATTCATCGTGCTTAAGCCATGTTTCAGTCAGGCCAATCACATCAATATTAGGATCAGTGATTAGTTCATTGACTATAACTGCCTTGGAAGTGAGGATCTAACATTGAGAAGCCCCATTTTGAGATGTGAGGTATCACAATCTCTTTCAATAATGGCAGGAATGGAGGAGTCTGATTCCAGTAAGATTACTAAGGCGAACACTGCCATGTTTAATTTTGCCCAACGTAGGTCGAGGCACAGACACAGTCTCAATGGGGATAGTTGAGCTGACTACACTGACTGTGCTAGTGGCAGACTCCACTAAGCTGCAGGCTGGCTAACAGCCTGCTGCCTGGCCTGCACCCTATCTCATTGTGGAGCTAGAGGATTTAAAGCCCTGTCTATGTTCGTAGATAAGATGAGAGCACCCCTCCAGCTAGGATGGAGTCCGTCGCTCCTCAACAGGCCAGGCTTGGTCCTGTTTGTGGGTGAGTCCCAGAAAGAGGGCCAATTATCTACAAATTCTATCTTTTGGGAGGGGCAGAAAACAGTTTTCAACCAGCGATTGAGTTGTGAGACTCTGCTGTAGAGCTCATCACTCCCCTCTAATGGGAGGGGCCAGAGACAATTACTCGATGCCGACACATCTTTCTAGCTGATTTACACGCTGAAGCTATGTTGCTCTTTGTGACCTCTGACTGTTTCATCCTAACATCGTTGGTGCCGACGTGGATAACAATATCCCTATACTCTCTACACTCGCCAGTTTTGCCTTTAGCCAGCACTATCTCAGATTAGGCTTAACGTTGGTAGCCCTGGTAAACGAGTGTATGATCGCTGGATGATTGGTTTTAAGTCTAATACTGAGGGTAATGGAGTCGCACTTGACTAGGGTTTTCAATTTGTCAGAGCTAATGGTAGGAGGCTTCGGTGTCTCAGACCCCGTAACGGGAGGAGTAGAGACCAGAGAAGACTCGGCTTCTGACTCCGACCCGCTGCTTAATGGGGAAAACCGGTTGAACGTATCTGTCGGCTGAATGAGCGACACCGGTTGAGCCGGTTCCACAGCATTTTCTCCCAGAAGTCATGAGAAAGTTGTCCGGCTGCGGGACTGTGCGGGGGGGGGGGGGGATTTATCTACTATCTGTACGGGTGGCACAGACGCTGTTTCATTCCTACACTTAAATTACCCTTGCCTAACAGTGCGTCTGAAGCTGGGCTTGCAGCACAACTATCCTCGCGTAAGGCGATCGTTCTCCTGTATATTAAGAGTACAGCGACTACAATTAGAAGGCATCATGTTAATGTCACTACTTAGCTTCGGCTGGTAGAGGTAGTGACGAACCATGTCCAGATAAAGTGTCTAGAAACCAAGTCTAGAATTAACTTTAGACTTGACTACTTCAAGCTCTAAACCCTCAGAGGTAGTAATCACTACCAAACTACATTACCTTTGTTTTGGAGGTGTTCAGAACAAGGTTAAGGGCAGAGAAAACTTGTTGGACACTAAGAAAGCTTTGTAGTAGAGCGTTTAACACAAATTCCAGCGAGGGGCCAGCTCAGTATAAGACTGTATCATCTGCATATAATGGATTAGGGAGAATAACTTCCTACTGGCTGAGCTATGTTGTTGATGTAAATTGAGAAGAGCGTGGGGCCTAGGATCAAGCCTTGGGATACTCAATTGGTGACAGGCAGTGGCTGAGAGAGCAGATGTTCTGACTTTATACACTGCACTCTGAGGGAGGTAGTTAGCAAACCAGGCCAAAGACCCCTCAGAGACATCAATACTCCTTAGCCGGCCCACAAGAATGGAATGGTATCAAAAGCTTTGGCCAAATCAATGAAAATAGCAGCACAACTTTTCTTAGATTCAAGGGCAATGGTGACATAATTTAGGATCTTTGAGGTTGCAGTGATACACCCATTACCTGAGCAGAAACCAGATTGCATACCAGAGAGAATACTATAGACATCAAGAAAGCCAGTCAGTTGATTATGGACAAGTTTTCTGAAACTTTTGATAAACAGGGCAAAATAGAAATAGGCCTATAACAGTTAGGATCAGCTTGATCTCCCCCTTCAAATAAAGGACAAACCGTGGCTGCCTTCAAAACAATGGAAACCTCCCCAGAAAGAAGAGACAGGTTAAAAAGATTGGAGATGATAGGGCTTAAAGAAGAAAAGAAAGAGTCTAAACCAGATGTTTTTTCAGGACTTTTTTCAAGTTTTTAGCACCTCGGTCTCACTGCAGGGAGAAACTTTGTAGAAAAAGGGAGAAAAAGGAAAAAGGGAGACATGGCTGAGTCAAATAGGAATCCTGACTTAATGAAGTGGTGATTAAAGAGCCATGTGCCTCTTGTCAGTAACCACCACATCATCAACATTAAGGGCAGCAGGAGGTTTATTCTCCAGGTCTTTAACCGTTTTCCGGAACTTCTTGCAAGAGAAAACTTTGGCCTCACAGATAGCCTGAGTGCACTTATTTCTCATTTGTTTTATATAAAAATGTGTTAAACAAATCAAAATATATTTTATATTTGAGATTATTCAAAGTATTCAAAGTAGCCACTCTTTGCATTGATGGCAGCTTAGCATTCTCTCAACCAGCTCATGAGGTAGTCAGATGAGGACATTCCTAGTTATATCCTGATCTAATACAGGACTGGTCTGAAGGTAACCTGGTATAAATGAATAGAGTCTAATGGACAGTATATGGGTCATTCCTAATTCCCTAGTTATATCCTGATCTAATATAGGACTGGTCTGAAGGTAACCTGGTATAAATGAATAGAGTCTAATGGACAGTATATGGGTCATTCCTAGTTATATCCTGATCTAATACAGGACTGGTCTGAAGGTAACCTGGTATAAATGAATAGAGTCTAATGGACAGTATATGGGTCATTCCTAGTTATATCCTGATCTTTCTAATACAGTTCCATACTCTACCACTAAAAACACAGTACCATAATAAGATTGGGAAATAATGACATAATAATAATGAATAGACACAGTTCAAGGACCAGTCAGAGATCAAGGACCAGTCAGAGATCAAGGACCAGTCAGAGAATC
>NW_019944072.1:30347-35077 GCF_002910315.2 Salvelinus sp. IW2-2015
GCGTCTGAAGCTGGGCTTGCAGCACAACTATCCTCCGCGTAAGGCGACGTTCCCTGATATTAAGAGTACAGCGACTACAATTAGAAGGCATCATGTTAATGTCACTACTTAGCTTCGGCTGGTAGAGGTAGTGACGAACCATGTCCAGATAAAGTGTCTAGAAACCAAGTCTAGAATTAACTTTAGACTTGACTACTTCAAGCTCTAAACCCTCAGAGGTAGTAATCACTACCAAACTACATTACCTTTGTTTTGGAGGTGTTCAGAACAAGGTTAAGGGCAGAGAAAACTTGTTGGACACTAAGAAAGCTTTGTAGTAGAGCGTTTAACACAAATTCCAGCGAGGGGCCAGCTCAGTATAAGACTGTATCATCTGCATAAAATGGATGAGGAACTTCCTACTGGCTGAGCTATGTTGTTGATGTAAATTGAGAAGAGCGTGGGGCCTAGGATCAAGCCTTGGGATACTCAATTGGTGACAGGCAGTGGCTGAGAGAGCAGATGTTCTGACTTTATACACTGCACTCTGAGGGAGGTAGTTAGCAAACCAGGCCAAGACCCCTCAGAGACATCAATACTCCTTAGCCGGCCCACAAGAATGGAATGGTATCAAAAGCTTTGGCCAAATCAATGAAAATAGCAGCACAACTTTTCTTAGATTCAAGGGCAATGGTGACATAATTTAGGATCTTTGAGGTTGCAGTGATACACCCATTACCTGAGCAGAAACCAGATTGCATACCAGAGAGAATACTATAGACATCAAGAAAGCCAGTCAGTTGATTATGGACAAGTTTTCTGAAACTTTTGATAAACAGGGCAAAATAGAAATAGGCCTATAACAGTTAGGATCAGCTTGATCTCCCCCTTCAAATAAAGGACAAACCGTGGCTGCCTTCAAAACAATGGAAACCTCCCCAGAAAGAAGAGACAGTTAAAAAGATTGGAGATGATAGGGCTTAAAGAAGAAAAGAAAGAGTCTAAACCAGATGTTTTTTCAGGACTTTTTTCAAGTTTTTAGCACCTCGGTCTCACTGCAGGGAGAAACTTTGTAGAAAAAGGAGAAAAAGAAAAAGGGAGACATGGCTGAGTCAAATAGGAATCCTGACTTAATGAAGTGGTGATTAAGAGCCATGTGCCTCTTGTCAGTAACCACCACATCATCAACATTAAGGGCAGCAGGAGGTTTATTCTCCAGGTCTTTAACCGTTTTCCGAACTTCTTGCAAGAGAAAACTTTGGCCTCACAGATAGCCTGAGTGCACTTATTTCTCATTTGTTTTATATAAAATGTGTTAAACAAATCAAAATATATTTTATATTTGAGATTATTCAAAGTATTCAAAGTACACTCTTTGCATTGATGGCAGCTTAGCATTCTCTCAACCAGCTCATGAGGTAGTCAGATGAGGACATTCCTAGTTATATCCTGATCAATCAGGACTGGTCTGAAGGTAACCTGGTATAAATGAATAGAGTCTAATGGACAGTATATGGGTCATTCCTAGTATATCCTGATCTAATATAGGACTGGTCTGAAGGTAACCTGGTATAAATGAATAGAGTCTAATGGACAGTATATGGGTCATCCTAGTTATATCCTGATCTAATACAGGACTGGTCTGAAGGTAACCTGGTATAAATGAATAGAGTCTAATGGACAGTATATGGGTCATTCCTAGTTATATCCTGATCTTTCTAATACAGTTCCATACTCTACCACATAAAAACACAGTACCATAATAAGATTGGGAAATAATGACATAATAATAATGACATTAAGGACAGTCAGATCAAGGACCAGTAGAGATCAAGGACCAGTCAGAGATCAATGACCAGTCAGAGATCAAGGACCAGTCAGAGATCAAGGACCAGTCAGAGATCAAGGACCAGTCAGAGATCAAGGACCAGTCAGAGATCAAGGACCAGTCAGAGATCAAGGACCAGTCAGAGATCAAGGACCAGTCAGAGATCAAGGACCAGTCAGAGATCAAGGACCAGTCAGAGATCAAGACCAGTCAGAGATCAAGGACCAGTCAGAGATCAGGTTAAACTCACCTTTAATATGTTTTCTCCACCAGTAGACACCAGCTATGTGTGTGTCACCAATAGAAGCAGCAAGAACTACAACAGTAGCTGATATTGACCGATCTTCCACCAGATGGGTGATAAACATCATCTGAAACAGAGAAGCAAAAACCAGTACAACAACATTTATTTTCACCTTTCTTTAACCAGGTAGTTGAGAACAAGTTCTCATTTACAACTGTGACCTGGCCAAGATAAAGCAAAGCAGTTCGACACATATAACAAACACAGAGTTACACATGGAATAAACAAAACATACAGTCAATAATACAGTAGAAAAATAAGTCTATATACAATGTGAGCAAATGAGGTGGAGATAAGGGAGGTAAAGGCAAAAAAAAAGGCCATGGTGGCGAAGTAAATACAATATAGCAAGTAAAACACTGGAATGGTAGATTTGCAGTGGAAGAATGTGCAAAGTAGAATAGAAATAATGGGGTGCAAAGGAGCAAAATAAATAAATAAATAAATACAGTAGGGAAAGAGGTAGTTGTTTGGGCTAAATTATAGATGGGCTATGTACAGGTGCAGTAATCTATGAGCTGCTCTGACAGCTGGTGCTTAAAGCTAGTGAGGGAGATAAGTGTTTCCAGTTTCAGAGATTTTTGTAGTTCGTTCCAGTCATTGGCAGCAGAGAACTGGAAGGAGAGGCGGCCAAAGGAAGAATTGGTTTTGGGGGTGACCAGAGAGATGTACCTGCTGGAGCGCGTGCTACAGATGGGTGCTGCTATGGTGACCAGCGAGCTGAGATAAGGGGGGACTTTACCTAGCAGGATCTTGTAGATGACCTGGAGCCAGTGGGTTTGGCGAGGAGTATGAAGCGAGGGCCAGCCAACGAGAGCGTACAGGTCGTACAGGTCGCAGCGGTGGGTAGTATATGGGACTTTGGTGACAAAACGGATGGCACTGTGATAGACTGCATCTAATTTATTGAGTAGGGTATTGGAGGCTATTTTGTAAATGACATCACCGAAGTCGAGGATTGGTAGGATGGTCAGTTTTACAAGGGTATGTTTGGCAGCATGAGTGGATTGGAGATGTTTGATGTGAGTCTGGAAGGAGAGTTTACAGTCTAACCAGACACCTAGGTATTTGTAGTTGTCCACATATTCTAAGTCAGAGCCGTCCAGAGTAGTGATGCTGGACGGGCGGGCAGGTGCAGGCAGCAATCGGTTGAAGAGCATGCATTTAGTTTTACTTGTATTTAAGAGGAATTGGAGGTCACGGAAGGAGAGTTATATGGCATTGAAGCTCGCCTGGAGGGTTGTTAACTTTTTATGGCTGCAGGGGCAGTATTGAGTAGCTTGGATGAAAGGTGCCCATTTCAAACGGCCTCGTACTCAATTCTTGCTCGTACAATATGCATATTATTATTACTATTGGATAGAAAACACTCTCAAGTTTCTAAAACCGTTTGAATTATATCTGTGAGTAAAACAGAATTCATTCTGCAGCAAACTTCCTGTCAGGAAGTGAAAAATCTGGCTCTGTTCTAGGGCCTGCCTATTAATTGCCTTGAAATCTATGGATAGACATGCACTTCATACGCCTTCCACTAGATGTCAATAGGCTGTGAGCGGTGAAATGGGGTGTCTCGCTTGATCTGAGACCGAACAAGAGCGTTTGGAATGACGTGACCACATATTTTCTTTGTGCAGCAAGGCGCGGGAAGCAACCCTGAATTGCCTTCTGAAAAGCGTTCGGTATAGACGTGTAATATCTCCGGCTTTGATTTTACTTGATAAATGTGACAATATCATCGTAAAGTATGTTTTTTCAATATAGTTTTATCAGATTATTGAACGTTTATCGGGAGTTTTGGAGGTTTCCGTTCTCTGCGTTTGGTGACGTTGGACAGCTTCGTGCCACTTGGCTAGCATTGGTTGCTATTTCTACAGGAGAAGAGGACATTCTAAAGCCAAACAACGATTGTTCTGGACAAAGGACCCCTTGTACAAGATTCTGATGGAAGCTCATCAAAAAGTAGGACCCATTTATGATGTTATTTCGTATTTCTGTCGAAAATGCTTAGTATTATTTTCCGCCCTCATTGCAGGCGCTGTCTCGCTATAACGTAAGCTGTATGTCGTAATAAAAGTTATTCTTAGAATTCTAACACGGCGATTGCATTAAGAACTAATGTATCTTTAATTTGCTGTCCAACATGTATTTTTTTGTAATGTTTATTATGAGTTATTTGGTCAGAATAGGTGAGTGTCAGAAATATATCCAAAGATTCGGGAAAAAAGTTGCTACCTGTTCACAATGTATAACCACGGATTTCAGCTCTAAATATGCACATTTTCGAACAAAACATAAGTGTATTGTATAACCTGATGTTATAGGAATGTCATCTGATGAAGCTTATCCAGGTTAGTGAAAAATTATATCTTTTGCTGGTTTTTTACGATCGCTAACTTTTGCTGCTGATAAATGGGTTGTGTTTTTGGCTATTGTGGTAAGCTAATATAATGCTATATTGTGTTTTCGCTGTAAAACACTTAAAAAATCGGAATTATTGGCTGGATTCACAAGATGTTTGTCTTTCATTTGCTGTACACCATGTATTTTTCATAAATGTTTTATGATGAGTATTTAGGTATTTCACGTTGGTCTCTGTAATTACTCTGGCTGCTTCGGTGC